>NW_027478389.1:1478672-1710533 GCF_051014685.1 Ptiloglossa arizonensis
CAGACTTGCGAAAATTTTGATGGTTTTTCAACCATTCCTTATAACTTCAAACTCCCATATCTCGCGAACGGATTGACAACTCGAGAATTTCCTGTTGCATTTGAAAGCAGAAACTCGCCCGATTACATCGGTATGTGTGTTTTTTTCCCCTAGGCTTTGTAGTTATTGGTTGCGGGAATCAGACTTGCGAAATTTTTGATGTTTCTCAACCATTCTTAATTCAAACTCCATATCTCGCGAACGGATTGACGAACTCGAGAATTTCCTGTTGCATCTGAAAGCAGAAACTCGCCCATTACACGGTATGTGTATTTTTCCACAAGCCATTGTACTTATTGGTTTCGGGTATCAGACATGCGAAAATTTGGTGGTTTCTCAACCATTCCTTACTTCAAACTCCCAGATCTCGCGAACGGATTGACGAACTCGAGAAATTCCTGTTGCATCTCAAAGTCGAACTTGCCCGATTACAGTGTGTGTGTACTTTTCCCCTGGCCATTCCAGTTATTGGTTTCGAGTATCAAGCAGCGAAATTTTTGATGGTTTCTCAACCATTCCTTAACTTCAAACTCCCATATCTCGCGAACGGATTGACGAACTCGAGAAATTCCTGTCGCATCTGAAAGTAGAATCTCGCCCGATTACAATGTGTGTGTACTTTTCCCCTAGGCCATAGTAGTTATTGGTTTCGAGTATCGACTTGCGAAAATTTTGATGGTTTCTCAAGCGTTCCTTAACTTCAAACTCCCATATCTCGCGAACGATTGACGAACTCGAGAAATTCCTGTTGCATCTCAAAGCAGAAACTTGCCGATTACAGTGGTGTGTGTACTTTTCCCTGGCCATTCCATTATTGGTTTCGAGTATCAGAGCAGCGAAATTTTTGATGGTTTCTCAACCATTCCTTAACTTAAAACTCCCATATCTCGCGAACGGATTACGTACTCGAGAAATTCCTGTCGCATCTGAAAGTAGAATCTCGCCCGATTACAATGGTGTGTGTACTTTTCCCCTAGGCCATAGTAGTTATTGGTTTCGAGTATCAGACGTTGCGAATATTTTGATGGTTTCTCAAGCGTTCCTTAACTCAAACTCCCATATCTCGCGAACGGATTGACGAACCGAGAAATTCCTGTTGCATCTGAAAGTAGAAACTCGCCCGATTACAATGGTGTGTTACTTTTCCCCAGGCCATAGTAGTTATTGGTTTCGAGTATCAGACTTGCGAAAATTTTGATGGTTTCTCAACCATTCCTTAACTTCAAAACTCCCTATCTCGCGAACGGATTGACGAACTCGAGAATTTCCGTTGCATTTGAAAGCAGAAACTCGCCCGATTACATCGGTATGTGTATTTTTCCCCTAGCCTTTGTAGTTATTGGTTTCGGGAATCAGACTTGCGAAAATTTTGATGGTTTCTCACCATTCCTTAACTTCAAACTCATATCTCGCGAACGGATTGACGAACTCGAGAAATTCTATCGCATCTGAAAGTAGAATCTCGCCCGATTACAATGGTGTGTGTACTTTTCCCCTAGGCCATAGTAGTTATTGGTTTCGAGTATCAGACTTGCGAAAATTTTGATGGTTTCTCAAGCGTTCCTTAACTTCAAACTCCCATATCTCGCGAACGGATTGACAACTCGAGAAATTCCTGTTGCAATCTCAAAGTAGAAACTCGCCCCATTACAGTGGTGTGTGTACTTTCCCTGGGCCATTCCAGTTATTGGTTTCGAGTATCAGACCACGAAATTTTTGATGGTTTCAACCCCAATCCTTAAAACTCCCATATCTCGCGAACAGATTGACGAACTCGAGAATTTCTGTTGCTCTGAAAGCAGAAACTCGCCCGATTCAACGTTATGTATTTTTCCCCAAGGCCATTGTACTTATGGGTTTCGGGTACAACATGCGAAATTTTGGTGGTTTCTCAACATTCCTTAACTTCAAACTCCATATCTCGCGAACGATTGACGAACTCGAGAAATTCCTGTTGCATCTCAAAGTAGAAACTTGCCCGATTACAGTGGTGTGTGTACTTTTCCCCTGGGCCATTCAGTTATTGGTTTCGAGAGTATCAGAGCAGCGAAATTTTTGATGTTTTTCAACATTCCTTAACTTCAAACTCCATATCTCGCGAACGGATGACGAACTCGAGAAATTCCTGTGCATCTGAAAGTAGAATCTCGCCCGATTACAATGGTTGTGTACTTTTCCCCTAGGCCATATAGTTACTGGTTTCGAGTATCGACTTGCGAAAATTTGATGGTTTCTCAAGGTTCCTTAACTTCAAACTCCCATATCTCGCGAACGGATGACAACATCGAAAATTCTGTTGCATCTCAAAGTAGAAACTTGCCCATTACAGTGGTGTGTGTACTTTCCCCTGGGCCATTCCAGTTATTGGTTTCGAGTATCAGAGCAGCGAAATTTTTGATGGTTTCTCAACCATTCCTTAACTTAAAACTCCCATATCTCGCGAACGGATTGACGAACTCGAGAAATTCCTGTCGCATCTGAAAGTAGAATCTCGCCCGATTACAATGGTGTGTGTTCTTTCCCTAGGCCATATAGTATAGGTTCGAGTATTCAGACTTGCGAAAATTTTGATGGTTTCTCACCATTCCTTAACTTCAAACTCTCATATCTCGCGAACGGATTGACGAATCGAGAATTTCCTGGCATCTGAAAGCAGAACTCGCCCGATTACAACGGTGTGTGTATTTTTCCCCTAGCCTTTGTAGTTATTGGTTTCGGGAATCAGACTTGCGAAAATTTTGATTTTTCTCAACCATTCCTTAACTTCAAACTCCCATATCTCGCGAACGGATTGACGAATCGAAAATTCCTGTTGCATCTCAAAGTAGAAACTCGCCCCATTACAGTGGGGTGTGTACTTTTTCCCTGGCCATTCAGTTATTGTTTCGAGTATCAGACCAGCGAAATTTTTGATGGTTTCTCAACCATTCCTTAACTTCAAACTCCCATATCTCGCGAACGGATTACGAACTCGAAAATTCCTGTTGCATCTCAAAGTAAAACTTGCCCATTACAGTGGTTGTGTACTACTTTCCTGAGTTATTATTGGTTTCGAGTATCAGAGCAGCGAAATTTTTGATGGTTTCTCAACCATTCCTTAACTTAAAACTCCCATATCTCGCGAACGGATTGACGAACTCGAGAAATTCCAGTTGCATCTGAAGTAGAAACTCGCCATTACAATGGTGTGTGTACTTTCCCCTAGGCCATTCCAGTTATTGGTTTCGAGTATCAGACCAACGAAATTTTTGATGTTTCTCAACCATTCCTTAACTTCAAACTCCCATATCTCGCGAAGAATTGACGAACTCGAGAAATTTGTTGCATCTGAAAGTAGAAACTCGCCCGATTACAACGGTATGTGTATTTTCCCGTAGGCCATTGTAGTTATTGGTTTCGGGTATCAGACATGCGAAAATTTTGGTGGTTTCTCAACCATTCCTTAACTTCAAACTCCCATATCTCGCGAACGGATTGACGAACTCGAGACTTTCTGTTGTATCTGAAATAGAAACTCGCCCCATTACAGTTGTGTGTGTACTTTCCAGGCCATTCCAGTTATTGGTTTGAGTATCAGACCAGTGAAATTTTTGATGGTTTCTCAACCATTCCTTAACTTCAAACTCCATATATCTCGCGAACGAACATTGACGAACTCGAGAAATTCCTGTTGCATCTGAAAGTAGAAACTCGCCCGATTACAACGGTAAGTGCATTTTTCCCCTGGATTGTAGTTATTGGTTTCGGGTATCAGACATGCGAAAATTTGGTGGTTTCTAACCATTCTTAACTTCAAACTCCCATATCTCGCGAACGGATTGACGAACTCGAGAATTTGTTGTATCTGAAAGTAGAACTCCCCATTACAGTTGTGTGTGTACCTTTCCCTGGGCCTTCCAGTTATTGGTTTCGAGTATCAGACCAGCGAAATGTTTGATGGTTCTCAGCCATTCCTTAACTTCAAACTCCCATATCTCGCGAACGGATTGACGAACTCGAGAAATTCTGTTGCATCTGAAAGTAGAAACTCGCGCGATTACAATGGTGTGTACTTTTCCCCTAGGCCATAATTATTGGTTTGAGTATCAGACTTGCGAAAATTTTGATGGTTTCTCAACCATTCCTTAACTCAAACTCCCATATCTCGCTAACAGATTGACGAACTCGAGAAATTCTGTTGCATCTGAAAGTAGAAATCGTCGATTACAATGGTGTGTGTACTTTCCCCTGGGCCATTCCAGTTATTGGATTCGAGTATCAGACCAGCGAAGTTTTTGATGGTTTCTCAACCATTCTTACTTAAAACTCCCATATCTCGCGAACGGATTGACGAATTCGAGAAATTCCTGTCGCATCTGAAAGTAGAATCTCGCCCGATTACAATGGTGTGTGTACTTTTCCCCTAGGCCATAAGTTATTGGTTTCGAGTATCAAATTGCGAAAATTTTGATGGTTTCTCAACGTTCCTTAACTTAAACTCCCATATCTCGCAACGGATTGACGAACTCGAAAATTCCTGTTGCATCTGAAAGTAGAATCTCGCCCGATTACAATGGTGTGTGTACTTTTCCCCTAGGCCATAGTAGTTATTGGTTTCGAGTATCAGACTGCGAAAATTTTGATGAGGTTTCTCAACCATTCCTAACTCAATTCAAATCCCATATCTCGCGAACGGATTGACGAACTCGAGAATTTCTGTTGCATCTGAAAGCAGAAACTCGCCCGATTACATCGGTATGTGTATTTTTCCCCTAGGTTTGTAGTTATTGGTTTCGGGAATCAGACTTGCAAAATTTTGTGATGGTTTCTCAACCATTCCTTAACTTCAAACTCCTATCTCGCGAACGGATTGACTAACTCGAGAAATCCTGTCGCATCTGAAAGTAGAATCTCGCCCGATTACAATGGTGTGTGTACTTTTCCCCTAGGCCATAGTAGTTATTGGTTTCGAGTATCAGACTTGCGAAAATTTTGGTGGTTTCTCAACCATCCTTAACTTCAAACTACCATATCTCGCGAACGGATTGACGAATCGAGAAATTCCAGTTGCATCTGAAAGTAGAAACTCGCCCCTTACAATGGTGTGTGTACTTTTCCCTAGGCCATTCCAGTTATTGGTTTCGTATCTGACCAGCGAAATTTTTGTGATGGTTTCTCAACATTCCTAACTTAAAACTCCATATCTCGCGAACGGATTGACGAACTCGAAATTCCTTCGCATCTGAAGTAGAATCTCGCCCGATTACAATGGTGTGTACTTTTCCCTAGGCCATAGTAGTTATTGGTTTGAGTATCAGACTTGCGAAAATTTTGATGGTTTCTCAAGTTCCTTAACTTCACACTCCCATATCTCGCGAACGGATTGACGAACTCGAGAAATTCCTGTTGCATCTGAAAGTAGAATCTCGCCCATTACAATGGTGTGTGTACTTTTCCCCTAGGCCATAGTAGTTATTGGTTTCGAGTATCAGACTTGCGAAATTTTGATGGTTTCTAACCATTCCTTAACTTCAAACTCAATATCTCGCGAACGATTGACGAACTCGAGAATTTTGTTGCATCTGAAGGCAGAAAACTCGCCCGATTACATCGGTATGTGTATTTTTCCCCTAGGCCTTTGTATTTATTGGTTTCGGGAATCAACTTGCGAAAATTTTGATGGTTTCTCAACCATTCCTTAACTTCAAACTCCATATCTCGCGAACGGATTGACGAACTCGAGAAATTCCTGTCGCATCTGAAAGTAGAATCTCGCCGATTACAATGGTGTGTGTACTTTTACCTAGGCCATAGTAGTTATTGTTTCGGTATCAGACATGCGAAAATTTTGGTGGTTTCAACCATTCCTTTACTTCAAACTCCCATATTCGCGAACGGATTGACGAACTCGAGAAGTTCCTGTTGCATCTGAAAGTAGAAACTCGCCCCATTACAATGTGTGTGTACCTTCCCCGGGGCCATTCCAGTTATTGGTTCGAGTATCAACCAGCGAAATTTTTGATGGTTTCTCAACCATGTCCTTAACTTCAAACTCCCATATCCGCGAACGGATTGACGAACTCGAGAAATTCCTGTTGCATCTGAAAGTAGAACTCGCCGATTACAACGGTATGTGTATTTTTCCCTAGGCCATGCTGCTTATTGCTTTCGGGTATCAACATGCGAAAATTTTGGTTTTCCAACCATTCCTTAACTTCAAACTCCCATATCTCGCGAACGGATTGACGAACTCGAGAAATTCTGTTGCATCTGAAAGTAGAAACGCCGATTACAACGGTATGTGTATTTTCCCTAGCCATTGTAGTTATTGGTTTCGGGTATCAACATGCGAAAATTTGGTGGTTTCAACATTCCCTTAACTTCAAACTCCCATATCTCGCGAACGGATTGACGAACTCGAGATTTCCTGTTGTCTGAAAGTAGAAACGCCCCATTACAGTTGTGTGTGTACTTTTCCCCTAGCCATTCCAGTTATTGGTTCGAGTATCAGACAGTGAAATTTTTGATGGTTTCTCAACCATTCCTTAACTTCAAACTCCCATATCTCGCGAACGGATTGAGAACTCGAGAAATTCCTGTTGCATCTGAAAGTAAAACTCGCCGATTACAACGGTAAGTATTTTTCCCCTAGGCATTGTAGTTATGGTTTCGGGTATCAGACATGCGAAAATTTTGGTGTTTTCTCAACCATTCCTTAACTTCAAACTCACTATCTCGCGAACGGATTGACAACTCGAAAATTCTTTTACATCTCAAAGTAGAAACTCGCCCCATTACAATGGTGTGTACTTTTCCCCTAGGCCATTCCAGTTATTGGTTTCGAGTATCAGACCAGCGAAATGTTTGATGGGTTTCTCAGCCATTCCTTAACTTCAAACTCCCATATCTCGCGAACATTGACGAACTCGAGAAATTCCTGTTGCATCTGAAAGTAGAAACTCGCGCGATTACAATGGTGTGTGTACTTTTCCCCTAGGCCATAATAGTTATTGGTTTCGAGTATCAGACTTGCGAAAATTTTTATGGTTTCTCAACCATTCCTTAACTTCAAACTCCCATATCTCGCTAACAGATTGAAACTCGAGAAATTCCTGTTGCATCTGAAAGTAGAAACTCGTCCGATTACAATGTGTGTGTACTTTTCCCCTGGGCCATTCAGTTATTGGATTCGAGTATCAACCAGCGAAATTTTTGATGGTTTCTAACCATTCCTTAACTTAAAACTCCCATATCTCGCGAAACGGATTGACGAATTCGAGAAATTCCTGTCGCATCTGAAAGTAGAATCTCGCCGATTACAATGGTGGTGTACTTTTCCCCTAGGCATAGTAGTTATTGGTTTCGAGTATCAGACTTGCGAAATTTTGATGGTTTCTCAACCATCCTTAACTTCAAACTCACATATCTCGCGAACGGATTGACGAACTCGAGAATTTCCTGTTGCATCTGAAAGCAGAAACTCGCCCGATACATCGGTATGTGTGTATTTTTCCCCTAGCCTTTGTAGTTATGGTTTTCGGAATCAGACTTGCGAAAATTTGATGGTTTCTCAACCATTCCTTAACTTCAAACTCCCATATCTCGCGAACGGATTGACGAACTCGAGAATTCCTGTCGCATCTGAAAGTAGAATCTCGCCCGATTACAATGGTGTGTGTACTTTTACCTAGGCCATAGTAGTTATTGGTTTCGGGTATCAGACATGCGAAAATTTTGGTGGTTTCTCAACCATTCCTTAACTTCAAACTCACATATCTTCGCGAACGGATTGACGAACTCGAGAATTTCCTGTTGCATCTGAAAGCAGAAACTCGCCCGATTACATCGGTATTTGTTTTTTTCCCCTAGGCCTTTGTAGTTATTGGTTTCGGAATCAGACTTGCGAAAATTTTGATGGTTTTCTCACCCATTCCTTAAGCTCAAACTCCCATATCTCCGAACGGATTGACGAACTCGAGAAATTCCTGTCCATCTGAAAGTAGAATCTCGCCCGATTACAATGTGTGTGTACTTTTACCCAGGCCCATAGTAGTTATTGGTTCGGGTATCAGACATGCGAAAATTTTGGTGGTTTCTCAACCATTCCTTTACTTCTAACTCCCATATCTCGCGAACGGAATGACGAACTCGAGAAGTTCCTGTTGCATCTGAAAGTAGAAACTCGCCCCATTACAATGGTGTGTGTACCTTTCCCCTGGGCCATTCCAGTTATTGTTTCGAGTATCAGACCAGCGAAATTTTTGATGGTTTCTCAACCATTCCTTAACTTCAAACTCCCATATCTCGCGAACGATTGACGAACTCGAGAAATTCCTGTTGCATCTGAAAGTAGAAACTCGCCCGATTACAACGGTATGTGTATTTTTCCCCTAGGCCATGCTGCTTATTGCTTTCGGTATCAGACATGCGAAAATTTTGGTGTTTTCTCAACCATTCCTTAACTTCAAACTCCCATATCTCTCGCGAACGGATTGACGAACTCGAGAAATTCCTGTTGCATCTGAAAGTAGAAACTCGCCCGATTACAACGGTATGTGTATTTTTCCCCGTAGGCCATTGTAGTTATTGGTTTCGGTATCAGACATGCGAAAATTTTGGTGGTTTCTCAACCATTCCTTAACTTCAAACTCCATATCTCGCGAACGGATTGACGAACTCGAGATTTCCTGTTGTATCTGAAAGTAGAAACTCGCCCCATTACAGTTGTGTGTGTACTTTTCCCCTAGCCATTCAATTAATTGGTTTCGAGTATCAGACCAGTGAAATTTTTGATGGTTTCTCAACCATTCCTTAACTTCAAACTCCCATATCTCGCGAACGGATTACAACTCGAGAAATTCCTGTTGCATCTGAAGTAGAAACTCGCCCGATTACAACGGTAAGTGCATTTTTCCCCTAGGCCATTGTAGTTATTGTTTGGGTATCAGACATGCGAAAATTTTGGTGTTTCTCAACCATTCCTAATTTCAAACTCCATACTCGCGAACGGATTGACGAACTCGAGAATTTCCTGTTGTATCTGAAAGTAGAAACTCGCCCCATTACAGTTGTGTGTACCTTTCCCCTGGGCATTCCAGTTATTGGTTTCGAGTATCAGACCAGCGAAATTTTTGATGGTTTCTCAACCATTCTTAACTTCAACTCCCATATCTCGCAAACGGATTGACGAACTCGAGAAATTCCTGTTGCCTGAAAGTCTGAAGTAGACTCGCCCGATTACAACGGTAGTGTATTTTTCCCGTAGGCCATGTACTTATTGGTTTCGGGTATCAGACATGCGAAAATTTTGGTGGTTTCTCAACTTCCTGAACTTCAAACTCCCATATCTCGCGAACGGATACGAACTCGAGAAATTCCTGTTACATCTCAAAGTAGAAACTCGCCCCATTACAAGGGTGTGTGACTTTTCCCCTAGGCCATTCCAGTTATTGGTTTCGAGTATCAGACAAGCGAAATGTTTGATGGTTCTCAGCCATTCCTTAACTTCAAACTCCCCATATCTCGCGAACGGATTGACGAACTCGAGAAATTCCTGTTGCATCTGAAAGTAGAAACTCGCGCGATTACAATGGTGTGTGTACTTTTCCCTAGCCATAATAGTTATTTTCGAGTATCAGACTTGCGAAAATTTTGATGGTTTCTCAACCATTCCTTAACTTCAAACTCCATATCTCGCTAACAGATTGACGAACTCGAGAAATTCCTGTTGCATCTGAAAGTAGAAACTCGTCCGATTACAATGGTGTGTACTTTTCCTGGGCCATTCCAGTTATTGGATTCGAGTATCAGACCAGCGAATTTTTGATGGTTTCTTCAACCATTCCTTAACTTAAAACTCCCATATCTCGCGAACGGATTGACGAATTCGAGAAATTCCTGTCGCATCTGAAAGTAGAATCTCGCCCGATTACAATGGTGTGTGTACTTTTCCCCTAGGCCATAGTAGTTATTGGTTTCGAGTGTCAGAATTGCGAAAATTTTGATGGTTTCTCAAGCGTTCCTTAACTTCAAACTCCCATATCTCGCGAACGGATTGACGAACTCGAGAAATTCCTGTTGCATCTGAAAGTAGAATCTCGCCGATTACAATGGTGTGTGTACTTCCCCTAGGCCATAGTAGTTATTGGTTTCGAGTATCAGACTTGCGAAAATTTTGATGTTTCTCAACCATTCCTTAACTTCAAACTCCCATATCTCGCGAACGGATTGACGAACTCGAAATTTCCTGTTGCATCTGAAAGCAGAAACTCGCCGATTACATCGGTATGTGTATTTTTCCCTAGGCCTTTGTAGTTATTGGTTTCGGAATCAGACTTGCAAAATTTTGATGTTTCTCAACCATTCCTTAACTTCAAACTCCCATATCTCGCGAACGGATTGACTAACTCGAGAAATTCCTGTCGCATCTGAAGTAGAATCTCGCCGATTACAATGGTGTGTGTACTTTTCCCTAGGCCATAGTAGTTATTGGTTTCGAGTATCAGACTTGCGAAAATTTGGTGGTTTCTCAACCATTCCTTAACTTCAAACTACCATATCTCGCGAACGGATTGACGAACTCGAGAAATTCCATTGCATCTGAAAGTAGAAACTCGCCCATTACAATGGTGTGTACTTTTCCCCTAGGCCATTCCAGTTATTGGTTTCGAGTATCAGACCAGCAAATTTTTGATGGTTTCTCAACCATTCCTTAACTTAAAATCCCATATCTCGCGAACGGATTGACGAACTCGAGAAATTCCTGTCGCATCTGAAAGTAGAATCTCGCCGATTACAATGTGTGTGTACTTTTCCCCTAGGCATAGTAGTTATTGGTTTCGAGTATCAGACTTGCGAAAATTTTGATGGTTTCTCAAGCGTTCCTTAACTTCAAACTCCATATCTCGCGAACGGATTGACGAACTCGAGAAATTCCTGTTGCATCTGAAAGTAGAATCTCGCCCGATTACAATGGTGTGTGTACTTTTCCCCTAGGCCATAGTAGTTATTGGTTTCGAGTATCAGACTTGCGAAAATTTGATTTTCTCAACCTTTCCTTAACTTCAAACTCACATATCTCGCGAACGGATTGACGGACTCGAGAATTTCCTGTTGCATCTAAAGCAAAACTCGCCCGATTACATCGGTATGTGTATTTTTCCCCTAGGCCTTTGTAGTTATTGGTTTCGGGAATCAGACTTGCGAAAATTTTGATGGTTTCTCAACCATTCCTTAACTTCAAACTCCCATATCTCGCGAACGGATTGACTAACTCGAGAAATTCCTGTCGCATCTGAAAGTAGAATCTCGCCCGATTACAATGGTGTGTGTACTTTTCCCCTAGGCCATAGTAGTTATTGGTTTCGAGTATCAGACTTGCGAAAATTTTGGTGGTTTCTCAACCATTCCTTAACTTCAAACTACCATATCTCGCGAACGGATTGACGAACTCGAGAAATTCCAGTTGCATCTGAAAGTAGAAACTCGCCCCATTACAATGGTGTGTGTACTTTTCCCCTAGGCCATTCCAGTTATTGGTTTCGAGTATCAGACCAGCGAAATTTTTGATGGTTTCTCAACCATTCCTTAACTTAAAACTCCCATATCTCGCGAACGGATTGACGAACTCGAGAAATTCCTGTCGCATCTGAAAGTAGAATCTCGCCCGATTACAATGGTGTGTGTACTTTTCCCCTAGGCCATAGTAGTTATTGGTTTCGAGTATCAGACTTGCGAAAATTTTGATGGTTTCTCAAGCGTTCCTTAACTTCAAACTCCCATATCTCGCGAACGGATTGACGAACTCGAGAAATTCCTGTTGCATCTGAAAGTAGAATCTCGCCCGATTACAATGGTGTGTGTACTTTTCCCCTAGGCCATAGTAGTTATTGGTTTCGAGTATCAGACTTGCGAAAATTTTGATGGTTTCTCAACCATTCCTTAACTTCAAACTCACATATCTCGCGAACGGATTGACGAACTCGAGAATTTCCTGTTGCATCTGAAAGCAGAAACTCGCCCGATTACATCGGTATGTGTATTTTTCCCCTAGGCCTTTGTAGTTATTGGTTTCGGGAATCAGACTTGCGAAAATTTTGATTGTTTCTCAACCATTCCTTAACTTCAAACTCCCATATCTCGCGAACGGATTGACGAACTCGAGAAATTCCTGTCGCATCTGAAAGTAGAAACTCGCCCGATTACAACGGTATGTGTATTTTTCCCGTAGGCCATTGTAGTTATTGGTTTCGGGTATCAGACATGCGAAAATTTTGGTGGTTTCTCAACCATTCCTTAACTTCAAACTCCCATATCTCGCGAACGGATTGACGAACTCGAGAATTTCCTGTTGTATCTGAAAGTAGAAACTCGCCCCATTACAGTTGTGTGTGTACTTTTCCCCTAGGCCATTCCAGTTATTGGTTTCGAGTATCAGACCAGTGAAATTTTTGATGGTTTCTCAACAATTCCTTAACTTCAAACTCCCATATCTCGCGAACGGATTGACGAACTCGAGAAATTCCTGTTGCATCTGAAAGTAGAAACTCGCCCGATTACAACGGTATGTGCATTTTTCCCCTAGGCCAATGTAGTTAATGGTTTCGGGTATCAGACATGCGAAAATTTTGGTGTTTTCTCAACCATTCCTTAACTTCAAACTCCCATATCTCGCGAACGGATTGACGAACTCGAGAATTTCCTGTTGTATCTGAAAGTAGAAACTCGCCCCATTACAGTTGTGTGTGTACTTTTCCCCTAGGCCATTCCAGTTATTGGTTTCGAGTATCAGACCAGTGAAATTTTTGATGGTTTCTCAACAATTCCTTAACTTCAAACTCCCATATCTCGCGAACGGATTGACGAACTCGAGAATTTCCTGTTGCATCTGAAAGCAGAAACTCGCCCGATTACAATGGCATGTGTATTTTTGCCCTAGGCCATTGTACTTATTGGTTTCGGGTATCAGACATGCGAAAATTTTGGTGGTTTCTCAACCATTCCTTAACTTCAAACTCCCATATCTCGCGAACGGATTGACGAACTCGAGAAATTCCTGTTGCATCTGAAAGTAGAAACTCGCCCGATTACAACGGTATGTGTATTTTTCCCCTAGGCCATAATAGTTATTGGTTTCGAGTATCAGACTTGCGAAAATTTTGATGGTTTCTCAACCATTCCTTAACTTCAAACTCCCATATCTCGCGAACGGATTGACGAACTCGTGAAATTCCTGTTGCATCTCAAAGTTGAAACTCGCCCCATTACAATGGTGTGTGTACTTTTCCCCTAGGCCATTCCAGTTATTGGTTTCGAGTATCAGACCAGCGAAATGTTTGATGGTTTCTCAGCCATTCCTTAACTTCAGACTCCCATATCTCGCGAACGGATTGACGAACTCGAGAATTTCCTGTTGCATCTGAAAGCAGAAACTCGCCCGATTACAACGGTATGTGTATTTTTCCCCTAGGCCTTTGTAGTTATTGGTTTCGGGAATCAGACTTGCGAAAATTTTGATGGTTTCTCAACCATTCCTTAACTTCAAACTCCCATATCTCGCGAACGGATTGACGAACTCGAGAAATTCCTGTTGCATCTCAAAGTAGAAACTCGCCCCATTACAGTGGTGTGTGTACCTTTCCCCTGGGCCATTCCAGTTATTGGTTTCGTGTATCAGACCAGCGAAATTATTGATGGTTTCTCAACCATTCCTTAACTTCAAACTCCCATATCCCGCGAACGGATTGACGAACTCGAGAAATTCCTGTTGCATCTGAAAGTAGAAACTCGCCCGATTACAACGCTATGTGTATTTTTCCCCTAGGCCATAATAGTTATTGGTTTCGAGTATCAGACTTGCGAAAATTTTGATGGTTTCTCAACCATTCCTTAACTTCAAACTCCCATATCTCGCGAACGGATTGACGAACTCGAGAAGTTCCTGTTGCATCTGAAAGTAGAAACTCGCCCCATTACAATGGTGTGTGTACTTTTCCCCTAGGCCATTCCAGTTATTGGTTTCGAGTATCAGACCAGCGAAATGTTTGAAGGTTTCTCAGCCATTCCTTAACTTCAAACTCCCATATCTCGCGAACGGATTGACGAACTCGAGAAATTCCTGTTGCATCTCAAAGTAGAAACTCGCCCCATTACAGTGGTGTGTGTACCTTTCCCCTGGGCCATTCCAGTTATTGGTTTCGAGTATCAGACTTGCGAAAATTTTGATGGTTTCTCAACCATTCCTTAACTTCAAACTCCCATATCTCGCGAACAGATTGCCGTACTCGAGAAATTCCTGTTGCATCTGAATGTAGAAACTCGCCCGATTACAATGGTGTGTGTACTTTTCCCCTAGGCCATAGTAGATATTGGTTTCGGGTAACAGTAATGCGAAAATATTGATGGTTTCTCAACCATTCCTTAACTTCAAACTCCCATATCTCGCGAACGGATTGACGAACTCGAGAAATTCCTGTCGCATCTGAAAGTAGAATCTCGCCCGATTACAATGGTGTGTGTACTTTTCCCCTAGGCCATAGTAGTTATTGGTTTCGAGTATCAGACTTGCGAAAATTTTGATGGTTTCTCAACCATTCCTTAACTTCAAACTCCCATATCTCGCGAACGGATTGACGAACTCGAGAATTTCCTGTTGCATCTGAAAGTAGAAACTCGCCCCATTACAATGGTATGTGTATTTTTCCCCTAGGCCTTTGTAGTTATTGGTTTCGGGAATCAGACTTGCGAAAATTTTGATGGTTTCTCAACCATTCCTTAACTTCAAACTCCCATATCTCGCGAACGGATTGACGAACTCGAGAAATTCCTGTTGCATCTCAAAGTAGAAACTCGCCCCATTACAGTGGTGTGTGTACCTTTCCCCTGGGCCATTCCAGTTATTGGTTTCGAGTATCAGACTTGCGAAAATTTTGATGGTTTCTCAAGCATTCCTTAACTTCAAACTCCCATATCTCGCGAACGGATTGACGAACTCGAGCAATTCCTGTTGAATCTTAAAGCAGAAACTCGCCCGATTACAATGGCATGTGTATTTTTGCCCTAGACCATAGTAGTTATTGGTTTCGAGTATCAGACTTGCGAAAATTTTGATGGTTTCTCAACCATTCCTTAATTTCAAACTCCCATATCTCGCGAACGGATTGACGAACTCGAGAAGTTCCTGTTGCATCTGAAAGTAGAAACTCGCCCCATTACAATGGTATGTGTATTTTTCCCCTTGGCCTTTGTAGTTATTGGTTTCGAGTATCACACTTGCGAAAATTTTGATGGTTTCACAACCATTCCATAACTTCAAACTCCCATATCTCGCAAACGGATTGACGAACTCGAGAAATTCCTGTTGCATCTCAAAGCAGAAACTCACCCGATTACAACGGTTTGTGTATTTTTGCCCTAGGCCATAGTAGTTATTGGTTTCGAGTATCAGACCTGCAAAGATTTTGATGGTTTCTCCACCATTCCTTAACTTCAAACTCCCATATCTCGCGAACGGATTGACGAACTCGAGCAATTCCTGTTGAATCTTAAAGCAGAAACTCGCCCGATTACAATGGCATGTGTATTTTTGCCCTAGACCATAGTAGTTATTGGTTTCGAGTATCAGACTTGCGAAAATTTTGATGGTTTCTCAACCATTCCTTAATTTCAAACTCCCATATCGCGCGAACGGATTGACGAACTCGAGAAATTCCTGTTGCATCTGAATGCAGAAACTCGCCCGATTACAACGGTATGTGTATTTTTGCCCTAGGCCATAGTAGTTATTGGTTTCGAGTATCACACTTGCGAAAATTTTGATGGTTTCACAACCATTCCATAACTTCAAACTCCCATATCTCGCGAACGGATTGACGACCTCGAGAAATTCCTGTTGCATCTGAAAGCAGAAACTCGCCCGATTTCAATGGCATGTGTATTTTTCCCCTAGGCCATAGTAGTTATTGGTTTCGAGTATCATACTTGCGAAACTTTTGATGGTTTCTCAACCATTCCTTAACTTCAAACACCCACATCTCGCGAACGGATTGACGAACTCGAGAAATTCCTGTTGCATCTGAAAGCAGAAACTCGCCCTATTACAATGGCATGTGTATTTTTGCCCTAGGCCATAGTAGTTATTGGTTTCGAGCATCACACTTGCGAAAATTTTGATGGTTTCACAACCATTCCATAACTTCAAACTCCCATATCTCGCAAACGGATAGACGAACTCGAGAAATTCCTGTTGCATCTGAAAGTAGAAACTCGCCCGATTTCAATGGCATGTGTATTTTTGCCCTAGGCCATAGTAGTTATTGGTTTCGAGTATCAGACTTGCGAAACTTTTGATGGTTTCTCAACCATTCCTTAACATCAAACACCCATATCTCGCGAACGGTTTGACGAACTCGAGAAATTCCTGTTGCATCTGAAAGCAGAAACTCGCCCGATTACAATGGCATGTGTATTTTTGCCCTAGGCCATAGTAGTTATTGGTTTCGAGTATCAGACTTGCGAAAATTTTGATGGTTTCTCAACCATTCCTTAACTTCAAACTCCCATATCTCGCGAACGGATTGACGACCTCGAGAAATTCCTGTTGCATCTGAAAGCAGAAACTCGCCCGATTACAATGGCATGTGTATTTTTGCCCTAGGCCATAGTAGTTATCGGTTTCGAGTATCAGACTTGCGAAAATTTTGATGGTTTCACAACCATTCCATAACTTCAGACATCCATATCTCGCGAACGGATTGACGAACTCGAGAAATTCCTGTTGCATCTGAAAGCAGAAACTCGCCCGATTACAATGGCATGTGCATTTTTGCCCTAGACCATAGTAGTTATTGGTTTCGAGTATCAGACTTGCGAAAATTTTGATGGTTTCACAACCATTCCATAACTTCAGACACCCATATCTCGCGAACGGATTGACGAACTCGAGAAATTCCTGTTGCATCTGAAAGCAGAAACTCGCCCGATTACAACGGTATGTGTATTTTTGGCCTAGGCCATAGTAGTTATTTGTTTCGAGTATTAGACTTGCGAAAATTTTGATGGTTTCTCAACCATTCCTTAATTTCAAACTCCCATATCTCGCGAACGGACTGACGAACTCGAGAAAATCCTGTTGCATCTGAAAGCAGAAACTCGCCCGATTACAATGGCATGTGTATTTTTCCCCTAGGCCATAGTAGTTATCGGTTTCGAGTATCAGACTTGCGAAAATTTTGATGGTTTCACAACCATTCCATAACTTCAAACACCCATATCTCGCGAACGGATTGACGAACTCGAGAAATTCCTGTTGCATCTGAAAGCAGAAACTCGCCCGATTACAATGGCATGTGCATTTTTGCCCTAGGCCATAGTAGTTATTGGTTTCGAGTATCAGACTTGCGAAAATTTTGATGGATTCTCAACCATTCCTTAACTTCAAACTCCCATATCTCGCGAACGGATTGAAGAACTCGAGAAATTCCTGTTGCATCTGAAAGCAGAAACTCGCCCGATTACAATGGCATGTGTATTTTTGCCCTAGGCCATAGTAGTTATTGGTTTCGAGTATCAGACTTGCGAAAATTTTGAAGGTTTCTCAACCATTCCTTAACTTCAAACTCCCATATCTCGCGAACGGATTGACGAACTCGAGAAATTCCTGTTGCATCTGAAAGCAGAAACTCACCCGATTACAACGGTATGTGTATTTTTGCCCTAGGCCATAGTAGTTATTGGTTTCGAGTATCAGACCTGCAAAGATTTTGATGGTTTCTCCACCATTCCTTAACTTCAAACTCCCATATCTCGCGAACGGATTGACGAACTCGAGCAATTCCTGTTGCGTCTTAAAGCAGAAACTCGCCCGATTACAACGGTATGTGTATTTTTGCCCTAGGCCATAGTAGTTATCGGTTTCGAGTATCAGACTTGCGAAAATTTTGATGGTTTCACAACCATTCCATAACTTCAGACACCCATATCTCGCGAACGGATTGACGAACTCGAGAAATTCCTGTTGCATCTGAATGCAGAAACTCGCCCGATTACAATGGCATGTGTATTTTTGCACTAGAGCATAGTAGTTATTGGTTTCGAGTATCAGACTTGCGAAAATTTTGATGGTTTCACAACCATTCCATAACTTCAGACACCCATATCTCGCGAACGGATTGACGAACTCGAGAAATTCCTGTTGCATCTGAAAGGAGAAACTCGCCCGATTACAACGGTATGTGTATTTTTGGTCTAGGCCATAGTAGTAATCGGTTTCGAGTATCAGACTTGCGAAAATTTTGATGGTTTCACAACCATTCCATAACTTCAGACACCCATATCTCGCGAACGGATTGACGAACTCGAGAAATTCCTGTTGCATCTGAAAGCAGAAACTCGCCCGATTACAATGGCATGTGTATTTTTGCACTAGAGCATAGTAGTTATTGGTTTCGAGTATCAGACTTGCGAAAATTTTGATGGTTTCACAACCATTCCATAACTTCAGACACCCATATCTCGCGAGCGGATTGACGTACTCGAGAAATTCCTGTTGCATCTGAAAGCAGAAACTCGCCCGATTACAACGGTATGTGTATTTTTGGCCTAGGCCATAGTAGTTATCGGTTTCGAGTATCAGACTTGTGAAAATTTTGATGGTTTCTCAACCATTCCTTAACTTCAAACTCCCATATCTCGCGAACGGACTGACGAACTCGAGAAATTCCTGTTGCATCTGAAAGCAGAAACTCGCCCGATTACAATGGCATGTGTATTTTTGCCCTAGGCCATAGCAGTTATTGGTTTCGTGTATCAGACTTGCGAAAATTTTGATGGTTTCTCAACCATTCCTTAACACCAAACACCCATATCTCGCGAACGGTTTGACGAACTCGAGAAATTCCTGTTGCATCTGAAAGCAGAAACTCGCCCGATTACAATGGCATGTGCATATTTGCCCTAGGCCATAGTAGATATTGGTTTCGAGTATCAGACTTGCGAAAATTTTGATGGTTTCTCAACCATTCCTTAACTTCAAACACCCATATCTCGCGAACGGATTGACGAACTCGAGAAATTCCTGCTGCATCTGAAAGCAGAAACTCGCCCTATTACAATGGCATGTGTATTTTTGCCCTAGGCCATAGTAGTTATTGGTTTCGAGTATCACACTTGCGAAAATTTTGATGGTTTCTCAACCATTCCTTAACTTCAAACACCCATATCTCGCGAACGGATTGACGAACTCGAGAAATTCCTGCTGCATCTGAAAGCAGAAACTCGCCCTATTACAATGGCATGTGTATTTTTGCCCTAGGCCATAGTAGTTATTGGTTTCGAGTATCACACTTGCGAAAATTTTGATGGTTTCACAACCATTCCATAACTTCAAACTCCCATATCTCGCAAACGGATAGACGAACTCGAGAAATTCCTGTTGCATTTGAAAGTAGAAACTCGCCCGATTTCAATGGCATGTGTATTTTTGCCCTAGGCCATAGTAGATATTGGTTTCGAGTATCAGACTTGCGAAACTTTTGATGGTTTCTCAACCATTCCTTAACATCAAACACCCATATCTCGCGAACGGTTTGACGAACTCGAGAAATTCCTGTTGCATCTGAAAGCAGAAACTCGCCCGATTACAATGGCATGTGTGTTTTTGCCCTAGGCCATAGTAGTTATTGGTTTCGAGTATCAGACTTGCGAAAATTTTGATGGTTTCTCAACCATTCCTTAACTTCAAACTCCCATATCTCGCGAACGGATTGACGACCTCGAGAAATTCCTGTTGCATCTGAAAGCAGAAACTCGCCCGATTACAATGGCATGTGTATTTTTGCCCTAGGCCATAGTAGTTATCGGTTTCGAGTATCAGACATGCGAAAATTTTGATGGTTTCACAACCATTCCATAACTTCAGACACCCATATCTCGCGAACGGATTGACGAACTCGAGAAATTCCTGTTGCATCTGAAAGCAGAAACTCGCCCGATTACAATGGCATGTGTATTTTTGCCCTAGACCATAGTAGTTATTGGTTTCGAGTATCACACTTGCGAAAATTTTGATGGTTTCACAACCATTCCATAACTTCAAACTCCCATATCTCGCGAACGGATTGACGACCTCGAGAAATTCCTGTTGCATCTGAAAGCAGAAACTCGCCCAATTACAATTTTTGCCCTAGGCCATAGTAGTTATTGGTTTCGAGTATCAGACTTGCGAAAATTTTGATGGTTTCTCAACCATTCCTTAACTTCAAACTCCCATATCTCGCGAACGGATTGACGAACTCGAGAAATTCCTGTTGCATCTGAAAGCAGAAACTCACCCGATTACAACGGTCTGTGTATTTTTGCCCTAGGCCATAGTAGTTATTGGTTTCGAGTATCAGACCTGCAAAGATTTTGATGGTTTCTCCACCATTCCTTAACTTCAAACTCCCATATCTCGCGAACGGATTGACGAACTCGAGCAATTCCTGTTGCATCTTAAAGCAGAAACTCGCCCGATTACAATGGCATGTGTATTTTTCCCCTAGGCCATAGTAGTTATTGGTTTCGAGTATCAGACTTGCGAAACTTTTGATGGTTTCTCAACCATTCCTTAACTTCAAACACCCACATCTCGCGAACGGATTGACGAACTCGAGAAATTCCTGTTGCATCTGAATGCAGAAACTCGCCCGATTACAATGGCATGTGTATTTTTGCCCTAGGCCATAGTAGTTATTGGTTCGAGTATCACACTTGCGAAAATTTTGATGGTTTCACAACCATTCCATAACCTCAAATTCCCATATCTCGCAAACGGATAGACGAACTCGAGAAATTCCTGTTGCATCTGAAAGAAGAAACTCGCCCGATTACAATGGAATGTGTATTTTTGCCCTAGGCCATAGTAGTTATTGGTTTCGAGTACCAGACTTGCGAAAATTTTGATGGTTTCTCAACCATTCCTTAACTTCCGACACCCATATCTCGCGAACGGATTGACGAACTCGAGAAATTCCTGTTGCATCTGAAAGCAGAAACTCGCCCGATTACAACGGTATGTGTATTTTTGACCTAGGCCATAGTAGTTATTGGTTTCGAGTATCACACTTGCGAAAATTTTGATGGTTTCACAACCATTCCATAATTTCAAACTCCCATATCTCGCGAACGGATTGACGACCTCGAGAAATTCCTGTTGCATCTGAAAGAAGAAACTCGCCCGATTACAATGGAGTGTGTATTTTTGCCCTAGGCCATAGTAGTTATTGGTTTCGAGTACCAGACTTGCGAAAACTTTGATGGTTTCTCAACCATTCCTTAACTTCAAACTCCCATATCTCGCGAACGGATTGACGAACTCGAGAAATTCCTGTTGCATCTGAAAGCAGAAACTCACCCGATTACAACGGTTTGTGTATTTTTGCCCTAGGCCATAGTAGTTATTGGTTTCGAGTATCACACTTGCGAAAATTTTGATGGTTTCACAACCATTCCATAACTTCAAACTCCCATATCTCGCGAACGGATTGACGACCTCGAGAAATTCCTGTTGCATCTGAAAGCAGAAACTCGCCCGATTTCAATGGCATGTGTATTTTTCCCCTAGGCCATAGTAGTTATTGGTTTCGAGTATCAGACTTGCGAAACTTTTGATGGTTTCTCAACCATTCCTTAACTTCAAACACCCACATCTCGCGAACGGATTGACGAACTCGAGAAATTCCTGTTGCATCTGAAAGCAGAAACTCGCCCTATTACAATGGCATGTGTATTTTTGCCCTAGGCCATAGTAGTTATTGGTTTCGAGTATCACACTTGCGAAAATTTTGATGGTTTCACAACCATTCCATAACCTCAAATTCCCATATCTCGCAAACGGATAGACGAACTCGAGAAATTCCTGTTGCATCTGAAAGTAGAAACTCGCCCGATTTCAATGGCATGTGTATTTTTGCCCTAGGCCATAGTAGTTATTGGTTTCGAGTATCAGACTTGCGAAACTTTTGATGGTTTCACAACCATTCCATAACTTCAGACACCCATATCTCGCGAACGGATTGACGAACTCGAGAAATTCCTGTTGCATCTGAAAGCAGAAACTCGCCCGATTACAACGGTATGTGTATTTTTGGCCTAGGCCATAGTAGTTATCGGTTTCGAGTATCAGACTTGCGAAAATTTTGATGGTTTCACAACCATTCCATAACTTCAGACACCCATATCTCGCGAACGGATTGACGAACTCGAGAAGTTCCTGCTGCATCTGAAAGCAGAAACTCGCCCGATTACAATGGCATGTGTATTTTTGCACTAGAGCATAGTAGTTATTGGTTTCGAGTATCAGACTTGCGAAAATTTTGATGGTTTCACAACCATTCCATAACTTCAGACACCCATATCTCGCGAACGGATTGGCGAACTCGAGAAATTCCTGTTGCATCTGAAAGCAGAAACTCGCCCGATTACAACGGTATGTGTATTTTTGGCCTAGGCCATAGTAGTTATCGGTTTCGAGTATCAGACTTGTGAAAATTTTGATCGTCTCTCAACCATTCCTTAACTTCAAACACCCATATCTCGCGAACGGATTGACGACCTCGAGAAATTCCTGTTGCATCTGAAAGCAGAAACTCGCCCGATTACAATGGCATGTGTATTTTTGCCCTAGGCCATAGTAGTTATTGGTTTCGAGTATCACACTTGCGGAAATTTTGACGGTTTCACAACCATTCCATAACTTCAAACACCCATATCTCGCGAACGGATTGACGACCTCGAGAAATTCCTGTTGCATCTGAAAGCAGAAACTCACCCGATTACAACGGTATGTGTATTTTAGCCCTGGGCCATAGTAGTTATTGGTTTCGAGTATCACACTTGCGAAAATTTTGATGGTTTCACAACCATTCCATAACTTCAAACTCCCATATCTCGCAAACGGATAGACGAACGCGAGAAATTCCTGTTGCATCTGAAAGTAGAAACTCGCCCGATTTCAATGGCATGTGTATTTTTGCCCTAGGCCATAGTAGTTATTGGTTTCGAGTATCAGACTTGCTAAACTTTTGATGGTTTCTCAACCATTCCTTAACACCAAACACCCATATCTCGCGAACGGTTTGACGAACTCGAGAAATTCCTGTTGCATCTGAAAGCAGAAACTCGCCCGATTACAATGGCATGTGCATATTTGCCCTAGGCCATAGTAGTTATTGGTTTCGAGTATCAGACTTGCGAAAATTTTGATGGTTTCTCAACCATTCCTTAACTTCAAACACCCATATCTCGCGAACGGATTGACGAACTCGAGAAATTCCTGCTGCATCTGAAAGCAGAAACTCGCCCTATTACAATGGCATGTGTATTTTTGCCCTAGGCCATAGTAGTTATTGGTTTCGAGTATCACACTTGCGAAAATTTTGATGGTTTCACAACCATTCCATAACTTCAAACTGCCATATCTCGCAAACGGATAGACGAACTCGAGAAATTCTCGTTGCATCTGAAAGTAGAAACTCGCCCGATTTCAATGGCATGTGTATTTTTGCCCTAGGCCATAGTAGTTATTGGTTTCGAGTATCAGACTTGCGAAACTTTTGATGGTTTCTCAACCATTCCTTAACATCGAACACCCATATCTCGCGAACGGTTTGACGAACTCGAGAAATTCCTGTTGCATCTGAAAGCAGAAACTCGCCCGATTACAATGGCATGTGTATTTTTGCCCTAGGCCATAGTAGTTATTGGTTTCGAGTATCAGACTTGCGAAAATTTTGATGGTTTCACAACCATTCCATAACTTCAAACACCCACATCTCGCGAACGGATTGACGAACTCGAGAAATTCCTGTTGCATCTGAATGCAGAAACTCGCCCGATTACAATGGCATGTGTATTTTTGCCCTAGGCCATAGTAGTTATTGGTTTCGAGTACCAGACTTGCGAAAATTTTGATGGTTTCACAACCATTCCATAATTTCAAACTCCCATATCTCGCGAACGGATTGACGACCTCGAGAAATTCCTGTTGCATCTGAAAGAAGAAACTCGCCCGATTACAATGGAATGTGTATTTTTGCCCTAGGCCATAGTAGTTATTGGTTTCGAGTACCAGACTTGCGAAAATTTTGATGGTTTCTCAACCATTCCTTAACTTCAAACTCCCATATCTCGCGAACGGATTGACGAACTCGAGAAATTCCTGTTGCATCTGAAAGCAGAAACTCGCCCGATTACAACGGTATGTGTATTTTTGACCTAGGCCATAGTAGTTATTGGTTTCGAGTATCACACTTGCGAAAATTTTGATGGTTTCACAACCATTCCATAACTTCAAACACCCACATCTCGCGAACGGATTGACGAACTCGAGAAATTCTTGTTGCATCTGAATGCAGAAACTCGCCCGATTACAATGGCATGTGTATTTTTGCCCTAGGCCATAGTAGTTATTGGTTTCGAGTACCAGACTTGCGAAAATTTTGATGGTTTCACAACCATTCCGTAATTTCAAACTCCCATATCTCGCGAACGGATTGACGACCTCGAGAAATTCCTGTTGCATCTGAAAGAAGAAACTCGCCCGATTACAATGGAATGTGTATTTTTGCCCTAGGCCATAGTAGTTATTGGTTTCGAGTACCAGACTTGCGAAAATTTTGATGGTTTCTCAACCATTCCTTAACTTCAAACTCCCATATCTCGCGAACGGATTGACGAACTCGAGAAATTCCTGTTGCATCTGAAAGCAGAAACTCGCCCGATTACAACGGTATGTGTATTTTTGACCTAGGCCATAGTAGTTATTGGTTTCGAGTATCACACTTGCGAAAATTTTGATGGTTTCACAACCATTCCATAATTTCAAACTCCCATATCTCGCGAACGGATTGACGACCTCGAGAAATTCCTGTTGCATCTGAAAGAAGAAACTCGCCCGATTACAATGGAATGTGTATTTTTGCCCTAGGCCATAGTAGTTATTGGTTTCGAGTACCAGACTTGCGAAAATTTTGATGGTTTCTCAACCATTCCTTAACTTCAAACTCCCATATCTCGCGAACGGATTGACGAACTCGAGAAATTCCTGTTGCATCTGAAAGCAGAAACTCGCCCTATTACAATGGCATGTGTATTTTTGCCCTAGGCCATAGTAGTTATTGGTTTCGAGTATCACACTTGCGAAAATTTTGATGGTTTCACAACCATTCCATAACCTCAAATTCCCATATCTCGCAAACGGATAGACGAACTCGAGAAATTCCTGTTGCATCTGAAAGTAGAAACTCGCCCGATTTCAATGGCATGTGTATTTTTGCCCTAGGCCATAGTAGTTATTGGTTTCGAGTATCAGACTTGCGAAACTTTTGATGGTTTCTCAACCATTCCTTAACATCAAACACCCATATCTCGCGAACGGTTTGACGAACTCGAGAAATTCCTGTTGCATCTGAAAGCAGAAACTCGCCCGATTACAATGGCATGTGTATTTTTGCCCTAGGCCATAGTAGTTATTGGTTTCGAGTATCACACTTGCGAAAATTTTGATGGTTTCACAACCATTCCATAACTTCAAACTCCCATATCTCGCGAACGGATTGACGACCTCGAGAAATTCCTGTTGCATCTGAAAGCAGAAACTCGCCCGATTTCAATGGCATGTGTATTTTTCCCCTAGGCCATAGTAGTTATTGGTTTCGAGTATCAGACTTGCGAAACTTTTGATGGTTTCTCAACCATTCCTTAACATCAAACACCCATATCTCGCGAACGGTTTGACGAACTCGAGAAATTCCTGTTGCATCTGAAAGCAGAAACTCGCCCGATTACAATGGCATGTGTATTTTTGCCCTAGGCCATAGTAGTTATTGGTTTCGAGTATCAGACTTGCGAAAATTTTGATGGTTTCTCAACCATTCCTTAACTTCAAACTCCCATATCTCGCGAACGGATTGACGACCTCGAGAAATTCCTGTTGCATCTGAAAGCAGAAACTCGCCCGATTACAATGGCATGTGTATTTTTCCCCTAGGCCATAGTAGTTATTGGTTTCGAGTATCAGACTTGCGAAAATTTTGATGGTTTCACAACCATTCCATAACTTCAAACACCCATATCTCGCGAAAGGATTGACGAACTCGAGAAATTCCTGTTGCATCTGAAAGCAGAAACTCGCCCGATTACAATGGCATGTGTATTTTTGTCCTAGGCCATAGTAGTTATCGGTTTCGAGTATCAGACTTGCGAAAATTTTGATGGTTTCACAACCATTCCATAACTTCAGACACCCATATCTCGCGAACGGATTGACGAACTCGAGAAATTCCTGTTGCATCTGAAAGCAGAAACTCGCCCGATTACAATGGCATGTGTATTTCTGCCCTAGACCATAGTAGTTATTGGTTTCGAGTATCAGACTTGCGAAAATTTTGATGGTTTCACAACCATTCCATAACTTCAGACACCCATATCTCGCGAACGGATTGACGAACTCGAGAAATTCCTGTTGCATCTGAAAGCAGAAACTCGCCCGATTACAACGGTATGTGTATTTTTGGCCTAGGCCATAGTAGTTATTGGTTTCGAGTATCAGACTTGCGAAAATTTTGATGGTTTCTCAACCATTCCTTAACTTCAAACTCCCATATCTCGCGAGCGGATTGACGAACTCGAGAAGTTCCTGCTGCATCTGAAAGCAGAAACTCGCCCGATTACAATGGCATGTGTATTTTTGCACTAGAGCATAGTAGTTATTGGTTTCGAGTATCAGACTTGCGAAAATTTTGATGGTTTCACAACCATTCCATAACTTCAGACACCCATATCTCGCGAACGGATTGGCGAACTCGAGAAATTCCTGTTGCATCTGAAAGCAGAAACTCGCCCGATTACAACGGTATGTGTATTTTTGGCCTAGGCCATAGTAGTTATCGGTTTCGAGTATCAGACTTGTGAAAATTTTGATCGTCTCTCAACCATTCCTTAACTTCAAACACCCATATCTCGCGAACGGATTGACGACCTCGAGAAATTCCTGTTGCATCTGAAAGCAGAAACTCGCCCGATTACAATGGCATGTGTATTTTTGCCCTAGGCCATAGTAGTTATTGGTTTCGAGTATCAGACTTGCGAAAATTTTGATGGTTTCACAACCATTCCATAACTTCAAACTCCCATATCTCGCGAACGGATTGACGACCTCGAGAAATTCCTGTTGCATCTGAAAGCAGAAACTCACCCGATTACAACGGTATGTGTATTTTAGCCCTGGGCCATAGTAGTTATTGGTTTCGAGTATCACACTTGCGAAAATTTTGATGGTTTCACAACCATTCCATAACTTCAAACTCCCATATCTCGCAAACGGATAGACGAACTCGAGAAATTCCTGTTGCATCTGAAAGTAGAAGCTCGCCCGATTTCAATGGCATGTGTATTTTTGCCCTAGGCCATAGTAGTTATTGGTTTCGAGTATCAGACTTGCGAAACTTTTGATGGTTTCTCAACCATTCGTTAACACCAAACACCCATATCTCGCGAACGGTTTGACGAACTCGAGAAATTCCTGTTGCATCTGAAAGCAGAAACTCGCCCGATTACAATGGCATGTGCATATTTGCCCTAGGCCATAGTAGTTATTGGTTTCGAGTATCAGACTTGCGAAAATTTTGATGGTTTCTCAACCATTCCTTAACTTCAAACACCCATATCTCGCGAACGGATTGACGAACTCGAGAAATTCCTGCTGCATCTGAAAGCAGAAACTCGCCCTATTACAATGGCATGTGTATTTTTGCCCTAGGCCATAGTAGTTATTGGTTTCGAGTATCACACTTGCGAAAATTTTGATGGTTTCACAACCATTCCATAACTTCAAACTCCCATATCTCGCAAACGGATAGACGAACTCGAGAAATTCCTGTTGCATCTGAAAGTAGAAACTCGCCCGATTTCAATGGCATGTGTATTTTTGCCCTAGGCCATAGTAGTTATTGGTTTCGAGTATCAGACTTGCGAAAATTTTGATGGTTTCTCAACCATTCCTTAACTTCAAACTCCCATATCTCGCGAACGGATTGACGAATTCTAGCAATTCCTGTTGCGTCTGAAAGTAGAAACTCGCCCGATTACAACGGTATGTGTATTTTTGCCCTAGGCCATAGTAGTTATTGGTTTCGAGTATCAGACTTGCGAAAATTTTGATGATTCCTCAACCATTCCTTAACTTCAAACTCACATATCTCACGAACGCAATGAGGAACTCGCGGAATTCCTGTTGCATCTTAAAGCAGAAACTCGCCAGATTACAATGGCATGTGTATTTTTGCCCTAGGCCATAGTAGTTATTGGTTTCGAGTATCACACTTGCGAAAATTTTGATGGTTTCACAACCATTCCATAACTTCAAACTCCCATATCTCGCGAACGGATTGACGACCTCGAGAAATTCCTGTTGCATCTGAAAGCAGAAACTCGCCCGATTACAATGGCATGTGTATTTTTGCCCTAGGCCATAGTAGTTATTGGTTTCGAGTATCAGACTTGCGAAACATTTGATGGTTTCTCAAACATTCCTTAACTTCAAACACCCATATATCGCAAACGGTTTGACGAACTCGAGAAATTCCTGTTGCATCTGAAAGCAGAAACTCGCCCGATTACAATGGCATGTGCATATTTGCCCTAGGCCATAGTAGTTATTGGTTTCGAGTATCAGACTTGCGAAAATTTTGATGGTTTCTCAACCATTCCTTAACTTCAAACACCCATATCTCGCGAACGGATTGACGAACTCGAGAAATTCCTGCTGCATCTGAAAGCAGAAACTCGCCCGATTACAATGGCATGTGTATTTTTCCCCTAGGCCATAGTAGTTATTGGTTTCGAGTATCAGACTTGCGAAACTTTTGATGGTTTCTCAACCATTCCTTAACTTCAAACACCCACATCTCGCGAACGGATTGACGAACTCGAGAAATTCCTGTTGCATCTGAATGCAGAAACTCGCCCGATTACAATGGCATGTGTATTTTTGCCCTAGGCCATAGTAGTTATTGGTTTCGAGTATCACACTTGCGAAAATTTTGATGGTTTCACAACCATTCCATAACCTCAAATTCCCATATCTCGCAAACGGATAGACGAACTCGAGAAATTCCTGTTGCATCTGAAAGAAGAAACTCGCCCGATTACAATGGAATGTGTATTTTTGCCCTAGGCCATAGTAGTTATTGGTTTCGAGTACCAGACTTGCGAAAATTTTGATGGTTTCTCAACCATTCCTTAACTTCCGACACCCATATCTCGCGAACGGATTCACGAACTCGAGAAATTCCTGTTGCATCTGAAAGCAGAAACTCGCCCGATTACAACGGTATGTGTATTTTTGACCTAGGCCATAGTAGTTATTGGTTTCGAGTATCACACTTGCGAAAATTTTGATGGTTTCACAACCATTCCATAATTTCAAACTCCCATATCTCGCGAACGGATTGACGACCTCGAGAAATTCCTGTTGCATCTGAAAGAAGAAACTCGCCCGATTACAATGGAATGTGTATTTTTGCCCTAGGCCATAGTAGTTATTGGTTTCGAGTACCAGACTTGCGAAAATTTTGATGGTTTCTCAACCATTCCTTAACTTCAAACTCCCATATCTCGCGAACGGATTGACGAACTCGAGAAATTCCTGTTGCATCTGAAAGCAGAAACTCACCTGATTACAACGGTTTGTGTATTTTTGCCCTAGGCCATAGTAGTTATTGGTTTCGAGTATCAGACCTGCAAAGATTTTGATGGTTTCTCCACCATTCCTTAACTTCAAACTCCCATATCTCACGAACGGATTGACGAACTCGAGCAATTCCTGTTGAATCTTAAAGCAGAAACTCGCCCGATTACAATGGCATGTGTATTTTTGCCCTAGACCATAGTAGTTATTGGTTTCGAGTATCAGACTTGCGAAAATTTTGATGGTTTCTCAACCATTCCTTAATTTCAAACTCCCATATCTCGCGAACGGATTGACGAACTCGAGAAATTCCTGTTGCATCTGAATGCAGAAACTCGCCCGATTAAAACGGTATGTGTATTTTTGCCCTAGGCCATAGTAGTTATTGGTTTCGAGTATCACACTTGCGAAAATTTTGATGGTTTCACAACCATTCCATAACTTCAAACTCCCATATCTCGCGAACGGATTGACGACCTCGAGAAATTCCTGTTGCATCTGAAAGCAGAAACTCGCCCGATTTCAATGGCATGTGTATTTTTCCCCTAGGCCATAGTAGTTATTGGTTTCGAGTATCAGACTTGCGAAACTTTTGATGGTTTCTCAACCATTCCTTAACTTCAAACACCCACATCTCGCGAACGGATTGACGAACTCGAGAAATTCCTGTTGCATCTGAAAGCAGAAACTCGCCCGATTACAATGGCATGTGTATTTTTGCCCTAGGCCATAGTAGTTATTGGTTTCGAGTATCAGACTTGCGAAACATTTGATGGTTTCTCAAACATTCCTTAACTTCAAACACCCATATATCGCAAACGGTTTGACGAACTCGAGAAATTCCTGTTGCATCTGAAAGCAGAAACTCGCCCGATTACAATGGCATGTGCATATTTGCCCTAGGCCATAGTAGTTATTGGTTTCGAGTATCAGACTTGCGAAAATTTTGATGGTTTCTCAACCATTCCTTAACTTCAAACACCCATATCTCGCGAACGGATAGACGAACTCGAGAAATTCCTGTTGCATCTGAAAGTAGAAACTCGCCCGATTTCAATGGCATGTGTATTTTTGCCCTAGGCCATAGTAGTTATTGGTTTCGAGTATCAGACTTGCGAAAATTTTGATGGTTTCTCAACCATTCCTTAACTTCAAACTCCCATATCTCGCGAACGGATTGACGAATTCTAGCAATTCCTGTTGCGTCTGAAAGTAGAAACTCGCCCGATTACAACGGTATGTGTATTTTTGCCCTAGGCCATAGTAGTTATTGGTTTCGAGTATCAGACTTGCGAAAATTTTGATGATTCCTCAACCATTCCTTAACTTCAAACTCACATATCTCACGAACGCAATGAGGAACTCGCGGAATTCCTGTTGCATCTTAAAGCAGAAACTCGCCAGATTACAATGGCATGTGTATTTTTGCCCTAGGCCATAGTAGTTATTGGTTTCGAGTATCACACTTGCGAAAATTTTGATGGTTTCACAACCATTCCATAACTTCAAACTCCCATATCTCGCGAACGGATTGACGACCTCGAGAAATTCCTGTTGCATCTGAAAGCAGAAACTCGCCCGATTACAATGGCATGTGTATTTTTGCCCTAGGCCATAGTAGTTATTGGTTTCGAGTATCAGACTTGCGAAACATTTGATGGTTTCTCAAACATTCCTTAACTTCAAACACCCATATATCGCAAACGGTTTGACGAACTCGAGAAATTCCTGTTGCATCTGAAAGCAGAAACTCGCCCGATTACAATGGCATGTGCATATTTGCCCTAGGCCATAGTAGTTATTGGTTTCGAGTATCAGACTTGCGAAAATTTTGATGGTTTCTCAACCATTCCTTAACTTCAAACACCCATATCTCGCGAACGGATTGACGAACTCGAGAAATTCCTGCTGCATCTGAAAGCAGAAACTCGCCCGATTACAATGGCATGTGTATTTTTCCCCTAGGCCATAGTAGTTATTGGTTTCGAGTATCAGACTTGCGAAACTTTTGATGGTTTCTCAACCATTCCTTAACTTCAAACACCCACATCTCGCGAACGGATTGACGAACTCGAGAAATTCCTGTTGCATCTGAATGCAGAAACTCGCCCGATTACAATGGCATGTGTATTTTTGCCCTAGGCCATAGTAGTTATTGGTTTCGAGTATCACACTTGCGAAAATTTTGATGGTTTCACAACCATTCCATAACCTCAAATTCCCATATCTCGCAAACGGATAGACGAACTCGAGAAATTCCTGTTGCATCTGAAAGAAGAAACTCGCCCGATTACAATGGAATGTGTATTTTTGCCCTAGGCCATAGTAGTTATTGGTTTCGAGTACCAGACTTGCGAAAATTTTGATGGTTTCTCAACCATTCCTTAACTTCCGACACCCATATCTCGCGAACGGATTCACGAACTCGAGAAATTCCTGTTGCATCTGAAAGCAGAAACTCGCCCGATTACAACGGTATGTGTATTTTTGACCTAGGCCATAGTAGTTATTGGTTTCGAGTATCACACTTGCGAAAATTTTGATGGTTTCACAACCATTCCATAATTTCAAACTCCCATATCTCGCGAACGGATTGACGACCTCGAGAAATTCCTGTTGCATCTGAAAGAAGAAACTCGCCCGATTACAATGGAATGTGTATTTTTGCCCTAGGCCATAGTAGTTATTGGTTTCGAGTACCAGACTTGCGAAAATTTTGATGGTTTCTCAACCATTCCTTAACTTCAAACTCCCATATCTCGCGAACGGATTGACGAACTCGAGAAATTCCTGTTGCATCTGAAAGCAGAAACTCACCTGATTACAACGGTTTGTGTATTTTTGCCCTAGGCCATAGTAGTTATTGGTTTCGAGTATCAGACCTGCAAAGATTTTGATGGTTTCTCCACCATTCCTTAACTTCAAACTCCCATATCTCACGAACGGATTGACGAACTCGAGCAATTCCTGTTGAATCTTAAAGCAGAAACTCGCCCGATTACAATGGCATGTGTATTTTTGCCCTAGACCATAGTAGTTATTGGTTTCGAGTATCAGACTTGCGAAAATTTTGATGGTTTCTCAACCATTCCTTAATTTCAAACTCCCATATCTCGCGAACGGATTGACGAACTCGAGAAATTCCTGTTGCATCTGAATGCAGAAACTCGCCCGATTACAACGGTATGTGTATTTTTGCCCTAGGCCATAGTAGTTATTGGTTTCGAGTATCACACTTGCGAAAATTTTGATGGTTTCACAACCATTCCATAACTTCAAACTCCCATATCTCGCGAACGGATTGACGACCTCGAGAAATTCCTGTTGCATCTGAAAGCAGAAACTCGCCCGATTTCAATGGCATGTGTATTTTTCCCCTAGGCCATAGTAGTTATTGGTTTCGAGTATCAGACTTGCGAAACTTTTGATGGTTTCTCAACCATTCCTTAACTTCAAACACCCACATCTCGCGAACGGATTGACGAACTCGAGAAATTCCTGTTGCATCTGAAAGCAGAAACTCGCCCTATTACAATGGCATGTGTATTTTTGCCCTAGGCCATAGTAGTTATTGGTTTCGAGTATCACACTTGCGAAAATTTTGATGGTTTCACAACCATTCCATAACCTCAAATTCCCATATCTCGCAAACGGATAGACGAACTCGAGAAATTCCTGTTGCATCTGAAAGTAGAAACTCGCCCGATTTCAATGGCATGTGTATTTTTGCCCTAGGCCATAGTAGTTATTGGTTTCGAGTATCAGACTTGCGAAACTTTTGATGGTTTCACAACCATTCCATAACTTCAGACACCCATATCTCGCGAACGGATTGACGAACTCGAGAAATTCCTGTTGCATCTGAAAGCAGAAACTCGCCCGATTACAACGGTATGTGTATTTTTGGCCTAGGCCATAGTAGTTATCGGTTTCGAGTATCAGACTTGCGAAAATTTTGATGGTTTCACAACCATTCCATAACTTCAGACACCCATATCTCGCGAACGGATTGACGAACTCGAGAAGTTCCTGCTGCATCTGAAAGCAGAAACTCGCCCGATTACAATGGCATGTGTATTTTTGCACTAGAGCATAGTAGTTATTGGTTTCGAGTATCAGACTTGCGAAAATTTTGATGGTTTCACAACCATTCCATAACTTCAGACACCCATATCTCGCGAACGGATTGGCGAACTCGAGAAATTCCTGTTGCATCTGAAAGCAGAAACTCGCCCGATTACAACGGTATGTGTATTTTTGGCCTAGGCCATAGTAGTTATCGGTTTCGAGTATCAGACTTGTGAAAATTTTGATCGTCTCTCAACCATTCCTTAACTTCAAACACCCATATCTCGCGAACGGATTGACGACCTCGAGAAATTCCTGTTGCATCTGAAAGCAGAAACTCGCCCGATTACAATGGCATGTGTATTTTTGCCCTAGGCCATAGTAGTTATTGGTTTCGAGTATCACACTTGCGGAAATTTTGACGGTTTCACAACCATTCCATAACTTCAAACACCCATATCTCGCGAACGGATTGACGACCTCGAGAAATTCCTGTTGCATCTGAAAGCAGAAACTCACCCGATTACAACGGTATGTGTATTTTAGCCCTGGGCCATAGTAGTTATTGGTTTCGAGTATCACACTTGCGAAAATTTTGATGGTTTCACAACCATTCCATAACTTCAAACTCCCATATCTCGCAAACGGATAGACGAACGCGAGAAATTCCTGTTGCATCTGAAAGTAGAAACTCGCCCGATTTCAATGGCATGTGTATTTTTGCCCTAGGCCATAGTAGTTATTGGTTTCGAGTATCAGACTTGCTAAACTTTTGATGGTTTCTCAACCATTCCTTAACACCAAACACCCATATCTCGCGAACGGTTTGACGAACTCGAGAAATTCCTGTTGCATCTGAAAGCAGAAACTCGCCCGATTACAATGGCATGTGCATATTTGCCCTAGGCCATAGTAGTTATTGGTTTCGAGTATCAGACTTGCGAAAATTTTGATGGTTTCTCAACCATTCCTTAACTTCAAACACCCATATCTCGCGAACGGATTGACGAACTCGAGAAATTCCTGCTGCATCTGAAAGCAGAAACTCGCCCTATTACAATGGCATGTGTATTTTTGCCCTAGGCCATAGTAGTTATTGGTTTCGAGTATCACACTTGCGAAAATTTTGATGGTTTCACAACCATTCCATAACTTCAAACTGCCATATCTCGCAAACGGATAGACGAACTCGAGAAATTCTCGTTGCATCTGAAAGTAGAAACTCGCCCGATTTCAATGGCATGTGTATTTTTGCCCTAGGCCATAGTAGTTATTGGTTTCGAGTATCAGACTTGCGAAACTTTTGATGGTTTCTCAACCATTCCTTAACATCGAACACCCATATCTCGCGAACGGTTTGACGAACTCGAGAAATTCCTGTTGCATCTGAAAGCAGAAACTCGCCCGATTACAATGGCATGTGTATTTTTGCCCTAGGCCATAGTAGTTATTGGTTTCGAGTATCAGACTTGCGAAAATTTTGATGGTTTCACAACCATTCCATAACTTCAAACACCCACATCTCGCGAACGGATTGACGAACTCGAGAAATTCCTGTTGCATCTGAATGCAGAAACTCGCCCGATTACAATGGCATGTGTATTTTTGCCCTAGGCCATAGTAGTTATTGGTTTCGAGTACCAGACTTGCGAAAATTTTGATGGTTTCACAACCATTCCATAATTTCAAACTCCCATATCTCGCGAACGGATTGACGACCTCGAGAAATTCCTGTTGCATCTGAAAGAAGAAACTCGCCCGATTACAATGGAATGTGTATTTTTGCCCTAGGCCATAGTAGTTATTGGTTTCGAGTACCAGACTTGCGAAAATTTTGATGGTTTCTCAACCATTCCTTAACTTCAAACTCCCATATCTCGCGAACGGATTGACGAACTCGAGAATTTCCTGTTGCATCTGAAAGCAGAAACTCGCCCGATTACAACGGTATGTGTATTTTTGACCTAGGCCATAGTAGTTATTGGTTTCGAGTATCACACTTGCGAAAATTTTGATGGTTTCACAACCATTCCATAACTTCAAACACCCACATCTCGCGAACGGATTGACGAACTCGAGAAATTCTTGTTGCATCTGAATGCAGAAACTCGCCCGATTACAATGGCATGTGTATTTTTGCCCTAGGCCATAGTAGTTATTGGTTTCGAGTACCAGACTTGCGAAAATTTTGATGGTTTCACAACCATTCCGTAATTTCAAACTCCCATATCTCGCGAACGGATTGACGACCTCGAGAAATTCCTGTTGCATCTGAAAGAAGAAACTCGCCCGATTACAATGGAATGTGTATTTTTGCCCTAGGCCATAGTAGTTATTGGTTTCGAGTACCAGACTTGCGAAAATTTTGATGGTTTCTCAACCATTCCTTAACTTCAAACTCCCATATCTCGCGAACGGATTGACGAACTCGAGAAATTCCTGTTGCATCTGAAAGCAGAAACTCGCCCGATTACAACGGTATGTGTATTTTTGACCTAGGCCATAGTAGTTATTGGTTTCGAGTATCACACTTGCGAAAATTTTGATGGTTTCACAACCATTCCATAATTTCAAACTCCCATATCTCGCGAACGGATTGACGACCTCGAGAAATTCCTGTTGCATCTGAAAGAAGAAACTCGCCCGATTACAATGGAATGTGTATTTTTGCCCTAGGCCATAGTAGTTATTGGTTTCGAGTACCAGACTTGCGAAAATTTTGATGGTTTCTCAACCATTCCTTAACTTCAAACTCCCATATCTCGCGAACGGATTGACGAACTCGAGAAATTCCTGTTGCATCTGAAAGCAGAAACTCGCCCTATTACAATGGCATGTGTATTTTTGCCCTAGGCCATAGTAGTTATTGGTTTCGAGTATCACACTTGCGAAAATTTTGATGGTTTCACAACCATTCCATAACCTCAAATTCCCATATCTCGCAAACGGATAGACGAACTCGAGAAATTCCTGTTGCATCTGAAAGTAGAAACTCGCCCGATTTCAATGGCATGTGTATTTTTGCCCTAGGCCATAGTAGTTATTGGTTTCGAGTATCAGACTTGCGAAACTTTTGATGGTTTCTCAACCATTCCTTAACATCAAACACCCATATCTCGCGAACGGTTTGACGAACTCGAGAAATTCCTGTTGCATCTGAAAGCAGAAACTCGCCCGATTACAATGGCATGTGTATTTTTGCCCTAGGCCATAGTAGTTATTGGTTTCGAGTATCACACTTGCGAAAATTTTGATGGTTTCACAACCATTCCATAACTTCAAACTCCCATATCTCGCGAACGGATTGACGACCTCGAGAAATTCCTGTTGCATCTGAAAGCAGAAACTCGCCCGATTTCAATGGCATGTGTATTTTTCCCCTAGGCCATAGTAGTTATTGGTTTCGAGTATCAGACTTGCGAAACTTTTGATGGTTTCTCAACCATTCCTTAACATCAAACACCCATATCTCGCGAACGGTTTGACGAACTCGAGAAATTCCTGTTGCATCTGAAAGCAGAAACTCGCCCGATTACAATGGCATGTGTATTTTTGCCCTAGGCCATAGTAGTTATTGGTTTCGAGTATCAGACTTGCGAAAATTTTGATGGTTTCTCAACCATTCCTTAACTTCAAACTCCCATATCTCGCGAACGGATTGACGACCTCGAGAAATTCCTGTTGCATCTGAAAGCAGAAACTCGCCCGATTACAATGGCATGTGTATTTTTCCCCTAGGCCATAGTAGTTATTGGTTTCGAGTATCAGACTTGCGAAAATTTTGATGGTTTCACAACCATTCCATAACTTCAAACACCCATATCTCGCGAAAGGATTGACGAACTCGAGAAATTCCTGTTGCATCTGAAAGCAGAAACTCGCCCGATTACAATGGCATGTGTATTTTTGTCCTAGGCCATAGTAGTTATCGGTTTCGAGTATCAGACTTGCGAAAATTTTGATGGTTTCACAACCATTCCATAACTTCAGACACCCATATCTCGCGAACGGATTGACGAACTCGAGAAATTCCTGTTGCATCTGAAAGCAGAAACTCGCCCGATTACAATGGCATGTGTATTTCTGCCCTAGACCATAGTAGTTATTGGTTTCGAGTATCAGACTTGCGAAAATTTTGATGGTTTCACAACCATTCCATAACTTCAGACACCCATATCTCGCGAACGGATTGACGAACTCGAGAAATTCCTGTTGCATCTGAAAGCAGAAACTCGCCCGATTACAACGGTATGTGTATTTTTGGCCTAGGCCATAGTAGTTATTGGTTTCGAGTATCAGACTTGCGAAAATTTTGATGGTTTCTCAACCATTCCTTAACTTCAAACTCCCATATCTCGCGAGCGGATTGACGAACTCGAGAAGTTCCTGCTGCATCTGAAAGCAGAAACTCGCCCGATTACAATGGCATGTGTATTTTTGCACTAGAGCATAGTAGTTATTGGTTTCGAGTATCAGACTTGCGAAAATTTTGATGGTTTCACAACCATTCCATAACTTCAGACACCCATATCTCGCGAACGGATTGGCGAACTCGAGAAATTCCTGTTGCATCTGAAAGCAGAAACTCGCCCGATTACAACGGTATGTGTATTTTTGGCCTAGGCCATAGTAGTTATCGGTTTCGAGTATCAGACTTGTGAAAATTTTGATCGTCTCTCAACCATTCCTTAACTTCAAACACCCATATCTCGCGAACGGATTGACGACCTCGAGAAATTCCTGTTGCATCTGAAAGCAGAAACTCGCCCGATTACAATGGCATGTGTATTTTTGCCCTAGGCCATAGTAGTTATTGGTTTCGAGTATCAGACTTGCGAAAATTTTGATGGTTTCACAACCATTCCATAACTTCAAACTCCCATATCTCGCGAACGGATTGACGACCTCGAGAAATTCCTGTTGCATCTGAAAGCAGAAACTCACCCGATTACAACGGTATGTGTATTTTAGCCCTGGGCCATAGTAGTTATTGGTTTCGAGTATCACACTTGCGAAAATTTTGATGGTTTCACAACCATTCCATAACTTCAAACTCCCATATCTCGCAAACGGATAGACGAACTCGAGAAATTCCTGTTGCATCTGAAAGTAGAAGCTCGCCCGATTTCAATGGCATGTGTATTTTTGCCCTAGGCCATAGTAGTTATTGGTTTCGAGTATCAGACTTGCGAAACTTTTGATGGTTTCTCAACCATTCGTTAACACCAAACACCCATATCTCGCGAACGGTTTGACGAACTCGAGAAATTCCTGTTGCATCTGAAAGCAGAAACTCGCCCGATTACAATGGCATGTGCATATTTGCCCTAGGCCATAGTAGTTATTGGTTTCGAGTATCAGACTTGCGAAAATTTTGATGGTTTCTCAACCATTCCTTAACTTCAAACACCCATATCTCGCGAACGGATTGACGAACTCGAGAAATTCCTGCTGCATCTGAAAGCAGAAACTCGCCCTATTACAATGGCATGTGTATTTTTGCCCTAGGCCATAGTAGTTATTGGTTTCGAGTATCACACTTGCGAAAATTTTGATGGTTTCACAACCATTCCATAACTTCAAACTCCCATATCTCGCAAACGGATAGACGAACTCGAGAAATTCCTGTTGCATCTGAAAGTAGAAACTCGCCCGATTTCAATGGCATGTGTATTTTTGCCCTAGGCCATAGTAGTTATTGGTTTCGAGTATCAGACTTGCGAAAATTTTGATGGTTTCTCAACCATTCCTTAACTTCAAACTCCCATATCTCGCGAACGGATTGACGAATTCTAGCAATTCCTGTTGCGTCTGAAAGTAGAAACTCGCCCGATTACAACGGTATGTGTATTTTTGCCCTAGGCCATAGTAGTTATTGGTTTCGAGTATCAGACTTGCGAAAATTTTGATGATTCCTCAACCATTCCTTAACTTCAAACTCACATATCTCACGAACGCAATGAGGAACTCGCGGAATTCCTGTTGCATCTTAAAGCAGAAACTCGCCAGATTACAATGGCATGTGTATTTTTGCCCTAGGCCATAGTAGTTATTGGTTTCGAGTATCACACTTGCGAAAATTTTGATGGTTTCACAACCATTCCATAACTTCAAACTCCCATATCTCGCGAACGGATTGACGACCTCGAGAAATTCCTGTTGCATCTGAAAGCAGAAACTCGCCCGATTACAATGGCATGTGTATTTTTGCCCTAGGCCATAGTAGTTATTGGTTTCGAGTATCAGACTTGCGAAACATTTGATGGTTTCTCAAACATTCCTTAACTTCAAACACCCATATATCGCAAACGGTTTGACGAACTCGAGAAATTCCTGTTGCATCTGAAAGCAGAAACTCGCCCGATTACAATGGCATGTGCATATTTGCCCTAGGCCATAGTAGTTATTGGTTTCGAGTATCAGACTTGCGAAAATTTTGATGGTTTCTCAACCATTCCTTAACTTCAAACACCCATATCTCGCGAACGGATTGACGAACTCGAGAAATTCCTGCTGCATCTGAAAGCAGAAACTCGCCCGATTACAATGGCATGTGTATTTTTCCCCTAGGCCATAGTAGTTATTGGTTTCGAGTATCAGACTTGCGAAACTTTTGATGGTTTCTCAACCATTCCTTAACTTCAAACACCCACATCTCGCGAACGGATTGACGAACTCGAGAAATTCCTGTTGCATCTGAATGCAGAAACTCGCCCGATTACAATGGCATGTGTATTTTTGCCCTAGGCCATAGTAGTTATTGGTTTCGAGTATCACACTTGCGAAAATTTTGATGGTTTCACAACCATTCCATAACCTCAAATTCCCATATCTCGCAAACGGATAGACGAACTCGAGAAATTCCTGTTGCATCTGAAAGAAGAAACTCGCCCGATTACAATGGAATGTGTATTTTTGCCCTAGGCCATAGTAGTTATTGGTTTCGAGTACCAGACTTGCGAAAATTTTGATGGTTTCTCAACCATTCCTTAACTTCCGACACCCATATCTCGCGAACGGATTCACGAACTCGAGAAATTCCTGTTGCATCTGAAAGCAGAAACTCGCCCGATTACAACGGTATGTGTATTTTTGACCTAGGCCATAGTAGTTATTGGTTTCGAGTATCACACTTGCGAAAATTTTGATGGTTTCACAACCATTCCATAATTTCAAACTCCCATATCTCGCGAACGGATTGACGACCTCGAGAAATTCCTGTTGCATCTGAAAGAAGAAACTCGCCCGATTACAATGGAATGTGTATTTTTGCCCTAGGCCATAGTAGTTATTGGTTTCGAGTACCAGACTTGCGAAAATTTTGATGGTTTCTCAACCATTCCTTAACTTCAAACTCCCATATCTCGCGAACGGATTGACGAACTCGAGAAATTCCTGTTGCATCTGAAAGCAGAAACTCACCTGATTACAACGGTTTGTGTATTTTTGCCCTAGGCCATAGTAGTTATTGGTTTCGAGTATCAGACCTGCAAAGATTTTGATGGTTTCTCCACCATTCCTTAACTTCAAACTCCCATATCTCACGAACGGATTGACGAACTCGAGCAATTCCTGTTGAATCTTAAAGCAGAAACTCGCCCGATTACAATGGCATGTGTATTTTTGCCCTAGACCATAGTAGTTATTGGTTTCGAGTATCAGACTTGCGAAAATTTTGATGGTTTCTCAACCATTCCTTAATTTCAAACTCCCATATCTCGCGAACGGATTGACGAACTCGAGAAATTCCTGTTGCATCTGAATGCAGAAACTCGCCCGATTAAAACGGTATGTGTATTTTTGCCCTAGGCCATAGTAGTTATTGGTTTCGAGTATCACACTTGCGAAAATTTTGATGGTTTCACAACCATTCCATAACTTCAAACTCCCATATCTCGCGAACGGATTGACGACCTCGAGAAATTCCTGTTGCATCTGAAAGCAGAAACTCGCCCGATTTCAATGGCATGTGTATTTTTCCCCTAGGCCATAGTAGTTATTGGTTTCGAGTATCAGACTTGCGAAACTTTTGATGGTTTCTCAACCATTCCTTAACTTCAAACACCCACATCTCGCGAACGGATTGACGAACTCGAGAAATTCCTGTTGCATCTGAAAGCAGAAACTCGCCCGATTACAATGGCATGTGTATTTTTGCCCTAGGCCATAGTAGTTATTGGTTTCGAGTATCAGACTTGCGAAACATTTGATGGTTTCTCAAACATTCCTTAACTTCAAACACCCATATATCGCAAACGGTTTGACGAACTCGAGAAATTCCTGTTGCATCTGAAAGCAGAAACTCGCCCGATTACAATGGCATGTGCATATTTGCCCTAGGCCATAGTAGTTATTGGTTTCGAGTATCAGACTTGCGAAAATTTTGATGGTTTCTCAACCATTCCTTAACTTCAAACACCCATATCTCGCGAACGGATAGACGAACTCGAGAAATTCCTGTTGCATCTGAAAGTAGAAACTCGCCCGATTTCAATGGCATGTGTATTTTTGCCCTAGGCCATAGTAGTTATTGGTTTCGAGTATCAGACTTGCGAAAATTTTGATGGTTTCTCAACCATTCCTTAACTTCAAACTCCCATATCTCGCGAACGGATTGACGAATTCTAGCAATTCCTGTTGCGTCTGAAAGTAGAAACTCGCCCGATTACAACGGTATGTGTATTTTTGCCCTAGGCCATAGTAGTTATTGGTTTCGAGTATCAGACTTGCGAAAATTTTGATGATTCCTCAACCATTCCTTAACTTCAAACTCACATATCTCACGAACGCAATGAGGAACTCGCGGAATTCCTGTTGCATCTTAAAGCAGAAACTCGCCAGATTACAATGGCATGTGTATTTTTGCCCTAGGCCATAGTAGTTATTGGTTTCGAGTATCACACTTGCGAAAATTTTGATGGTTTCACAACCATTCCATAACTTCAAACTCCCATATCTCGCGAACGGATTGACGACCTCGAGAAATTCCTGTTGCATCTGAAAGCAGAAACTCGCCCGATTACAATGGCATGTGTATTTTTGCCCTAGGCCATAGTAGTTATTGGTTTCGAGTATCAGACTTGCGAAACATTTGATGGTTTCTCAAACATTCCTTAACTTCAAACACCCATATATCGCAAACGGTTTGACGAACTCGAGAAATTCCTGTTGCATCTGAAAGCAGAAACTCGCCCGATTACAATGGCATGTGCATATTTGCCCTAGGCCATAGTAGTTATTGGTTTCGAGTATCAGACTTGCGAAAATTTTGATGGTTTCTCAACCATTCCTTAACTTCAAACACCCATATCTCGCGAACGGATTGACGAACTCGAGAAATTCCTGCTGCATCTGAAAGCAGAAACTCGCCCGATTACAATGGCATGTGTATTTTTCCCCTAGGCCATAGTAGTTATTGGTTTCGAGTATCAGACTTGCGAAACTTTTGATGGTTTCTCAACCATTCCTTAACTTCAAACACCCACATCTCGCGAACGGATTGACGAACTCGAGAAATTCCTGTTGCATCTGAATGCAGAAACTCGCCCGATTACAATGGCATGTGTATTTTTGCCCTAGGCCATAGTAGTTATTGGTTTCGAGTATCACACTTGCGAAAATTTTGATGGTTTCACAACCATTCCATAACCTCAAATTCCCATATCTCGCAAACGGATAGACGAACTCGAGAAATTCCTGTTGCATCTGAAAGAAGAAACTCGCCCGATTACAATGGAATGTGTATTTTTGCCCTAGGCCATAGTAGTTATTGGTTTCGAGTACCAGACTTGCGAAAATTTTGATGGTTTCTCAACCATTCCTTAACTTCCGACACCCATATCTCGCGAACGGATTCACGAACTCGAGAAATTCCTGTTGCATCTGAAAGCAGAAACTCGCCCGATTACAACGGTATGTGTATTTTTGACCTAGGCCATAGTAGTTATTGGTTTCGAGTATCACACTTGCGAAAATTTTGATGGTTTCACAACCATTCCATAATTTCAAACTCCCATATCTCGCGAACGGATTGACGACCTCGAGAAATTCCTGTTGCATCTGAAAGAAGAAACTCGCCCGATTACAATGGAATGTGTATTTTTGCCCTAGGCCATAGTAGTTATTGGTTTCGAGTACCAGACTTGCGAAAATTTTGATGGTTTCTCAACCATTCCTTAACTTCAAACTCCCATATCTCGCGAACGGATTGACGAACTCGAGAAATTCCTGTTGCATCTGAAAGCAGAAACTCACCTGATTACAACGGTTTGTGTATTTTTGCCCTAGGCCATAGTAGTTATTGGTTTCGAGTATCAGACCTGCAAAGATTTTGATGGTTTCTCCACCATTCCTTAACTTCAAACTCCCATATCTCACGAACGGATTGACGAACTCGAGCAATTCCTGTTGAATCTTAAAGCAGAAACTCGCCCGATTACAATGGCATGTGTATTTTTGCCCTAGACCATAGTAGTTATTGGTTTCGAGTATCAGACTTGCGAAAATTTTGATGGTTTCTCAACCATTCCTTAATTTCAAACTCCCATATCTCGCGAACGGATTGACGAACTCGAGAAATTCCTGTTGCATCTGAATGCAGAAACTCGCCCGATTACAACGGTATGTGTATTTTTGCCCTAGGCCATAGTAGTTATTGGTTTCGAGTATCACACTTGCGAAAATTTTGATGGTTTCACAACCATTCCATAACTTCAAACTCCCATATCTCGCGAACGGATTGACGACCTCGAGAAATTCCTGTTGCATCTGAAAGCAGAAACTCGCCCGATTTCAATGGCATGTGTATTTTTCCCCTAGGCCATAGTAGTTATTGGTTTCGAGTATCAGACTTGCGAAACTTTTGATGGTTTCTCAACCATTCCTTAACTTCAAACACCCACATCTCGCGAACGGATTGACGAACTCGAGAAATTCCTGTTGCATCTGAAAGCAGAAACTCGCCCTATTACAATGGCATGTGTATTTTTGCCCTAGGCCATAGTAGTTATTGGTTTCGAGTATCACACTTGCGAAAATTTTGATGGTTTCACAACCATTCCATAACCTCAAATTCCCATATCTCGCAAACGGATAGACGAACTCGAGAAATTCCTGTTGCATCTGAAAGTAGAAACTCGCCCGATTTCAATGGCATGTGTATTTTTGCCCTAGGCCATAGTAGTTATTGGTTTCGAGTATCAGACTTGCGAAACTTTTGATGGTTTCTCAACCATTCCTTAATATCAAACACCCATATCTCGCGAACGGTTTGACGAACTCGAGAAATTCCTGTTGCATCTGAAAGCAGAAACTCGCCCGATTACAATGGCATGTGTATTTTTGCCCTAGGCCATAGTAGTTATTGGTTTCGAGTATCACACTTGCGAAAATTTTGATGGTTTCACAACCATTCCATAACTTCAAACTCCCATATCTCGCGAACGGATTGACGACCTCGAGAAATTCCTGTTGCATCTGAAAGCAGAAACTCGCCCGATTTCAATGGCATGTGTATTTTTCCCCTAGGCCATAGTAGTTATTGGTTTCGAGTATCAGACTTGCGAAACTTTTGATGGTTTCTCAACCATTCCTTAACTTCAAACACCCACATCTCGCGAACGGATTGACGAACTCGAGAAATTCCTGTTGCATCTGAAAGCAGAAACTCGCCCTATTACAATGGCATGTGTATTTTTGCCCTAGGCCATAGTAGGTATTGGTTTCGAGTATCACACTTGCGAAAATTTTGATGGTTTCACAACCATTCCATAACCTCAAATTCCCATATCTCGCAAACGGATAGACGAACTCGAGAAATTCCTGTTGCATCTGAAAGTAGAAACTCGCCCGATTTCAATGGCATGTGTATTTTTGCCCTAGGCCATAGTAGTTATTGGTTTCGAGTATCAGACTTGCGAAACTTTTGATGGTTTCTCAACCATTCCTTAACATCAAACACCCATATCTCGCGAACGGTTTGACGAACTCGAGAAATTCCTGTTGCATCTGAAAGCAGAAACTCGCCCGATTACAATGGCATGTGTATTTTTGCCCTAGGCCATAGTAGTTATTGGTTTCGAGTATCAGACTTGCGAAAATTTTGATGGTTTCTCAACCATTCCTTAACTTCAAACTCCCATATCTCGCGAACGGATTGACGACCTCGAGAAATTCCTGTTGCATCTGAAAGCAGGAACTCGCCCGATTACAATGGCATGTGTATTTTTGTCCTAGGCCATAGTAGTTATCGGTTTCGAGTATCAGACTTGCGAAAATTTTGATGGTTTCACAACCATTCCATAACTTCAGACACCCATATCTCGCGAACGGATTGACGAACTCGAGAAATTCCTGTTGCATCTGAAAGCAGAAACTCGCCCGATTACAATGGCTTGTGTATTTCTGCCCTAGACCATAGTAGTTATTGGTTTCGAGTATCAGACTTGCGAAAATTTTGATGGTTTCACAACCATTCCATAACTTCAGACACCCATATCTCGCGAACGGATTGACGAACTCGAGAAATTCCTGTTGCATCTGAAAGCAGAAACTCGCCCGATTACAACGGTATGTGTATTTTTGGCCTAGGCCATAGTAGTTATCGTTTTCGAGTATCAGACTTGTGAAAATTTTGACGGTTTCTCAACCTTTCCTTAACTTCAAACTCCAATATCTCGCGAGCGGATTGACGAACACGAGAAATTCCTGTTCATCTGAAAGCAGAAACTCGCCCGATTACAACGGTATGTGAATTTTTGCCCTAGGCCATAGTAGTTATTTGTTTCGAGTATTAGACTTGCGAAAATTTTGATGGTTTCTCAACCATTCCTTAACTTCAAACTCCCATATCTCGCGAACGGACTGACGAACTCGAGAAAATCCTGTTGCATCTGAAAGCAGAAACTCGCCCGATTACAATGGCATGTGTATTTTTCCCCTAGGCCATAGTAGTTATTGGTTTCGAGTATCAGACTTGCGAAAATTTTGATGGTTTCACAACCATTCCATAACTTCAAACACCCATATCTCGCGAACGGATTGACGAACTCGAGAAATTCCTGTTGCATCTGAAAGCAGAAACTCGCCCGATTACAATGGCATGTGCATTTTTGCCCTAGGCCATAGTAGTTATTGGTTTCGAGTATCAAACTTGCGAAAATTTTGATGGATACTCAACCATTCCTTAACTTCAAACTCCCATATCTAACGAACGGATTGAAGAACTCGAGAAATTCCTGTTGCATCTGAAAGCAGAAACTCGCCCGATTACAATGGCATGTGTATTTTTGCCCTAGGCCATAGTAGTTATTGGTTTCGAGTATCAGACCTGCAAAGATTTTGATGGTTTCTCCACCATTCCTTAACTTCAAACTCCCATATCTCGCGAACGGATTGACGAACTCGAGCAATTCCTGTTGCATCTGAAAGCAGAAACTCGCCCGATTACAACGGTATGTGTATTTTTGGCCTAGGCCATAGTAGTTATCGGTTTCGAGTATCAGACTTGCGAAAATTTTGATGGTTTCACAACCATTCCATAACTTCAGACACCCATATCTCGCGAACGGATTGACGAACTCGAGAAGTTCCTGCTGCATCTGAAAGCAGAAACTCGCCCGATTACAATGGCATGTGTATTTTTCCCCTAGGCCATAGTAGTTATTGGTTTCGAGTATCAGACTTGCGAAAATTTTGATGGTTTCACAACCATTCCATAACTTCAGACACCCATATCTCGCGAACGGATTGGCGAACTCGAGAAATTCCTGTTGCTTCTGAAAGCAGAAACTCGCCCGATTACAACGGTATGTGTATTTTTGGCCTAGGCCATAGTAGTTATCGGTTTCGAGTATCAGACTTGTGAAAATTTTGATCGTCTCTCAACCATTCCTTAACTTCAAACACCCATATCTCGCGAACGGATTGACGACCTCGAGAAATTCCTGTTGCATCTGAAAGCAGAAACTCGCCCGATTACAATGGCATGTGTACTTTTGCCCTAGGCCATCGTAGTTATTGGTTTCGAGTATCACACTTGCGGAAATTTTGACGGTTTCACAACCATTCCATAACTTCAAACACCCATATCTCGCGAACGGATTGACGACCTCGAGAAATTCCTGTTGCATCTGAAAGCAGAAACTCACCCGATTACAACGGTATGTGTATTTTAGCCCTGGGCCATAGTAGTTATTGGTTTCGAGTATCACACTTGCGAAAATTTTGATGGTTTCACAACCATTCCATAACTTCAAACTCCCATATCTCGCAAACGGATAGACGAACGCGAGAAATTCCTGTTGCATCTGAAAGTAGAAACTCGCCCGATTTCAATGGCATGTGTATTTTTGCCCTAGGCCATAGTAGTTATTGGTTTCGAGAATCAGACTTGCGAAACTTTTGATGGTTTCTCAACCATTCCTTAACACCAAACACCCATATCTCGCGAACGGTTTGACGAACTCGAGAAATTCCTGTTGCATCTGAAAGCAGAAACTCGCCCGATTACAATGGCATGTGCATATTTGCCCTAGGCCATAGTAGTTATTGGTTTCGAGTATCAGACTTGCGAAAATTTTGATGGTTTCTCAACCATTCCTTAACTTCAAACACCCATATCTCGCGAACGGATTGACGAACTCGAGAAATTCCTGCTGCATCTGAAAGCAGAAACTCGCCCTATTACAATGGCATGTGTATTTTTGCCCTAGGCCATAGTAGTTATTGGTTTCGAGTATCACACTTGCGAAAATTTTGATGGTTTCACAAGCATTCCATAACTTCAAACTGCCATATCTCGCAAACGGATAGACGAACTCGAGAAATTCTCGTTGCATCTGAAAGTAGAAACTCGCCCGATTTCAATGGCATGTGTATTTTTGCCCTAGGCCATAGTAGTTATTGGTTTCGAGTATCAGACTTGCGAAACTTTTGATGGTTTCTCAACCATTCCTTAACATCGAACACCCATATCTCGCGAACGGTTTGACGAACTCGAGAAATTCCTGTTGCATCTGAAAGCAGAAACTCGCCCGATTACAATGGCGTGTGTATTTTTGCCCTAGGCCATAGTAGTTATTGGTTTCGAGTATCAGACTTGCGAAAATTTTGATGGTTTCACAACCATTCCATAACTTCAAACTCCCATATCTCGCGAACGGATTGACGACCTCGAGAAACTCCTGTTGCATCTGAAAGCAGAAAATCACCCGATTACAACGGTATGTGTATTTTAGCCCTGGGCCATAGTAGTTATTGGTTTCGAGTATCACACTTGCGAAAATTTTGATGGTTTCACAACCATTCCATAACTTCAAACTCCCATATCTCGCAAACGGATAGACGAACTCGAGAAATTCCTGTTGCATCTGAAAGTAGAAGCTCGCCCGATTTCAATGGCATGTGTATTTTTGCCCTAGGCCATAGTAGTTATTGGTTTCGAGTATCAGACTTGCGAAACTTTTGATGGTTTCTCAACCATTCCTTAACACCAAACACCCATATCTCGCGAACGGTTTGACGAACTCGAGAAATTCCTGTTGCATCTGAAAGCAGAAACTCGCCCGATTACAATGGCATGTGCATATTTGCCCTAGGCCATAGTAGTTATTGGTTTCGAGTATCAGACTTGCGAAAATTTTGATGGTTTCTCAACCATTCCTTAACTTCAAACACCCATATCTCGCGAACGGATTGACGAACTCGAGAAATTCCTGCTGCATCTGAAAGCAGAAACTCGCCCTATTACAATGGCATGTGTATTTTTGCCCTAGGCCATAGTAGTTATTGGTTTCGAGTATCACACTTGCGAAAATTTTGATGGTTTCACAACCATTCCATAACTTCAAACTCCCATATCTCGCAAACGGATAGACGAACTCGAGAAATTCTCGTTGCATCTGAAAGTAGAAACTCGCCCGATTTCAATGGCATGTGTATTTTTGCCCTGGGCCATAGTAGTTATTGGTTTCGAGTATCAGACTTGCGAAACTTTTGATGGTTTCTCAACCATTCCTTAACATCAAACACCCATATCTCGCGAACGGTTTGACGAACTCGAGAAATTCCTGTTGCATCTGAAAGCAGAAACTCGCCCGATTACAATGGCATGTGTATTTTTGCCCTAGGCCATAGTAGTTATTGGTTTCGAGTATCAGACTTGCGAAAATTTTGATGGTTTCTCAACCATTCCTTAACTTCAAACTCCCATATCTCGCGAACGGATTGACGAATTCTAGCAATTCCTGTTGCGTCTGAAAGTAGAAACTCGCCCGATTTCAACGGTATGTGTATTTTTGCCCTAGGCCATAGTAGTTATTGGTTTCGAGTATCAGACTTGCGAAAATTTTGATGGTTTCTCAACCATTCCTTAACTTCAAACTCCCATATCTCGCGAGCGGATTGACGAACACGAGAAATTCCTGTTGCATCTGAAAGCAGAAACTCGCCCGATTACAACGGTATGTGTATTTTTGCCCTAGGCCATAGTAGTTATTGGTTTCGAGTATCAGACTTGCGAAAATTTTGATGGTTTCTCAACCATTCCTTAACTTCAAACTCCCATATCTCGCAAACGGATAGACGAACTCGAGAAATTCCTGTTGCATCTGAAAGTAGAAACTCGCCCGATTTCAATGGCATGTGTATTTTTGCCCTAGGCCATAGTAGTTATTGGTTTCGAGTATCAGACTTGCGAAACTTTTGATGGTTTCTCAACCATTCCTTAACTTCAAACTCCCATATCTCGCGAACGGATTGACGAATTCTAGCAATTCCTGTTGCGTCTGAAAGTAGAAACTCGCCCGATTTCAATGGCATGTGTATTTTTGCCCTAGGGCATAGTAGTTATTGGTTTCGAGTATCAGACTTACGAAAATTTTGTTGGTTTCTCAACCATTCCTTAAATTAAAACTCCCATATCTCGCGAGCGGATTGACGAACACGAGAAATTCCTGTTGCATCTGAAAGCAGAAACTCGCCCGATTACAACGGTATGTGTATTTTTGCCCTAGGCCATAGTAGTTATTGGTTTCGAGTATCAGACTTGCGAAAATTTTGATGGTTTCTCAACCATTCCTTAACTTCAAACTCCCATATCTCGCAAACGGATAGACGAACTCGAGAAATTCCTGTTGCATCTGAAAGTAGAAACTCGCCCGATTTCAATGGCATGTGTATTTTTGCCCTAGGCCATAGTAGTTATTGGTTTCGAGTATCAGACTTGCGAAACTTTTGATGGTTTCTCAACCATTCCTTAACTTCAAACTCCCATATCTCGCGAACGGATTGACGAATTCTAGCAATTCCTGTTGCGTCTGAAAGTAGAAACTCGCCCGATTTCAGTGGCATGTGTATTTTTGCCCTAGGGCATAGTAGTTATTGGTTTCGAGTATCAGACTTACGAAAATTTTGATGGTTTCTCAACCATTCCTTAAATTAAAACTCCCATATCTCGCGAGCGGATTGACGAACACGAGAAATTCCTGTTGCATCTGAAAGCAGAAACTCGCCCGATTACAACGGTATGTGTATTTTTGCCCTAGGCCATAGTAGTTATTGGTTTCGAGTATCAGACTTGCGAAACTTTTGATGGTTTCTCAACCATTCCTTAACATCAAACACCCATATCTCGCGAACGGTTTGACGAACTCGAGAAATTCCTGTTGCATCTGAAAGCAGAAACTCGCCCGATTACAATGGCATGTGTATTTTTGCCCTAGGCCATAGTAGTTATTGGTTTCGAGTATCAGACTTAGGAAAATTTTGATGGTTTCTCAACCATTCCTTAAATTCAAACTCCCATATCTCGCGAGCGGATTGACGAACACGACAAATTCCTGTTGCATCTGAAAGCAGAAACTCGCCCGATTACAACGGTATGTGTATTTTTGCCCTAGGCCATAGTAGTTATTGGTTTCGAGTATCAGACTTGCGAAAATTTTGATGGTTTCTCAACCATTCCTTAACTTCAAACTCCCATATCTCGCGAGCGGATTGACGAACACGAGAAATTCCTGTTGCATCTGAAAGCAGAAACTCGCCCGATTACAACGGTATGTGTATTTTTGCCCTAGGCCATAGTAGTTATTGGTTTCGAGTATCAGACTTGCGAAAATTTTGATGGTTTCTCAACCATTCCTTAACTTCAAACTCCCATATCTCGCAAACGGATAGACGAACTCGAGAAATTCCTGTTGCATCTGAAAGTAGAAACTCGCCCGATTTCAATGGCATGTGTATTTTTGCCCTAGGCCATAGTAGTTATTGGTTTCGAGTATCAGACTTGCGAAACTTTTGATGGTTTCTCAACCATTCCTTAACTTCAAACTCCCATATCTCGCGAACGGATTGACGAATTCTAGCAATTCCTGTTGCGTCTGAAAGTAGAAACTCGCCCGATTACAACGGTATGTGTATTTTTGCCCTAGGCCATAGTAGTTATTGGTTTCGAGTATCAGACTTGCGAAAATTTTGATGATTCCTCAACCATTCCTTAACTTCAAACTCCCATATCTCGCGAACGCAATGAGGAACTCGCGAAATTCCTGTTGCATCTTAAAGCAGAAACTCGCCAGATTACAATGGTATGTGTATTTTTGCCCTAGGCCATAGTAGTTATCGGTTTCGAGTATCAGATTTGCGAAAATTTTGATGGTTTCTCAACCATTCCTTAACTTCAAACTCCCATATCTCGCGAGCGGATTGACGAACACGAGAAATTCCTGTTGCATCTGAAAGCAGAAACTCGCCCGATTACAACGGTATGTGTATTTTTGCCCTAGGCCATAGTAGTTATTGGTTTCGAGTATCAGACTTGCGAAAATTTTGATGGTTTCTCAACCATTCCTTAACTTCAAACTCCCATATCTCGCAAACGGATAGACGAACTCGAGAAATTCCTGTAGCATCTGAAAGTAGAAACTCGCCCGATTTCAATGGCATGTGTATTTTTGCCCTAGGCCATAGTAGTTATTGGTTTCGAGTATCAGACTTGCGAAAATTTTGATGGTTTCTCAACCATTCCTTAACTTCAAACTCCCATATCTCGCGAACGGATTGACGAATTCTAGCAATTCCTGTTGCGTCTGAAAGTAGAAACTCGCCCGATTACAACGGTATGTGTATTTTTGCCCTAGGCCATAGTAGTTATTGGTTTCGAGTATCAGACTTGCGAAAATTTTGATGATTCCTCAACCATTCCTTAACTTCAAACTCACATATCTCACGAACGCAATGAGGAACTCGCGGAATTCCTGTTGCATCTTAAAGCAGAAACTAGCCAGATTACAATGGCATGTGTATTTTTGCCCTAGGCCATAGTAGTTATTGGTTTCGAGTATCACACTTGCGAAAATTTTGATGGTTTCACAACCATTCCATAACTTCAAACTCCCATATCTCGCGAACGGATTGACGACCTCGAGAAATTCCTGTTGCATGTGAAAGCAGAAACTCGCCCGATTACAATGGCATGTCTATTTTTGCCCTAGGCCATAGTAGTTATTGGTTTCGAGTATCAGACTTGCGAAAATTTTGATGGTTTCTCAACCATTCCTTAACTTCACACTCCCTTATCTCGCGAACGGATTGACGAACTCGAGAAATTCCTGTTGCATCTGAAAGTAGAAACTCGCCCGATTACAATGGCATGTGTATCTTTCCCCTAGGCCATAGTAGTTATTGGTTTCGAGTATCAGACTTGCGAAAATTTTGATGGTTCCTCAACCATTCCTTAACTTCAAACTCCCATATCTCGCGAACGCAATGAGGAACTCGCGAAATTCCTGTTGTATCTTAAAGCAGAAACTCGCCCGATTACAACGGTATGTGTATTTTTGCCCTAGGCCATAGTAGTTATTGGTTTCGAGTATCAGACTTGCGAAAATTTTGATGGTTTCTCAACCATTCCTTAACTTCAAACTCCCATATCTCGCGAACGGATTGACGAACTCGAGAAAATCCTGTTGCATCTGAAAGCAGAAGCTCGCCTGATTACAATGGCATGTGTATTTTTCCCCTAGGCCATAGTAGTTATTGGTTTCGAGTATCAGACTTGCGAAACATTTGATGGTTTCTCAAACATTCCTTAACTTCAAACACCCATATATCGCAAACGGATAGACGAACTCGAGAAATTCCTGTTGCATCTGAAAGCAGTAACTGGCCCGATTGCAACGGTATGTGTATTTTGGCCTAGGCCATAGTACTTATTGGTTTCGAGTATCAGACTTGCGAAACTTTTGATGGTTTCACAACCAATCCATAACTTCAAACTCCCATATCACGCGAACGGATTGACGACCTCGAGAAATTCCTGTTGCATCTGAAAGCAGAAACTCGCCCGATTACAATGGCATGTGTATTTTTCCCCTAGGCCATAGTAGTCATTGGTTTCGAGTATCAGACTTGGGAAACTTTTGATGGTTTCTCAACCATTCCTTAGCTTCAAACACCCATATCTCGCGAACGGATTGACGACCTCGAGAAATTCCTGTTGCATCTGAAAGCAGAAACTCGCCCGATTACAATGGCATGTGTATTTTTCCCCTAGGCCATAGTAGTTATTGGTTTCGAGTATCACACTTGCGAAAATTTTGATGGTTTCACAACCATTCCTTAACTTCAAACTCCCATATCTCGCGAACGGATTGACGAACTCGAGAAATTCCTGTTGCATCTGAAAGCAGAAACTCGCCCGATTACAACGGTATATGTATTTTTGCCCTAGGCCATAGTAGTTATTGGTTTCGAGTATCACACTTGGGAAAATTTTGATAGCTTCACAACCATTCCATAACTTCAAACTCCCATATCTCGCGAACGGATTGACGACCTCGAGAAATTCCTGTTGCATCTGAAAGTAGAACCTCGCCCGATTACAACGGTATGCGTATTTTTCCCCTAGGCCATAGTAGTTATTGGTTTCGAGTATCAGACTTGCGAAACTTTTGATGGTTTCTCAAACATTCCTTAACTTCAAACTCCCATATCTCGCGAACGGACTGACGACCTCGAGAAATTCCTGTTGCATCTGAAAGCAGAAACTCACCCGATTACAACGGTATGTGTATTTTAGCCCTGGGCCATAGTAGTTATTGGTTTCGAGTATCACACTTGCGAAAATTTTGATGGTTTCACAACCATTCCATAACTTCAAACTCCCATATCTCGCAAACGGATAGACGAACTCGAGAAATTCCTGTTGCATCTGAAAGTAGAAACTCGCCCGATTTCAGTGGCATGTGTATTTTTGCCCTAGGGCATAGTAGTTATTGGTTTCGAGTATCAGACTTACGAAAATTTTGATGGTTTCTCAACCATTCCTTAAATTAAAACTCCCATATCTCGCGAGCGGATTGACGAACACGAGAAATTCCTGTTGCATCTGAAAGCAGAAACTCGCCCGATTACAACGGTATGTGTATTTTTGCCCTAGGCCATAGTAGTTATTGGTTTCGAGTATCAGACTTGCGAAACTTTTGATGGTTTCTCAACCATTCCTTAACATCAAACACCCATATCTCGCGAACGGTTTGACGAACTCGAGAAATTCCTGTTGCATCTGAAAGCAGAAACTCGCCCGATTACAATGGCATGTGTATTTTTGCCCTAGGCCATAGTAGTTATTGGTTTCGAGTATCAGACTTAGGAAAATTTTGATGGTTTCTCAACCATTCCTTAAATTCAAACTCCCATATCTCGCGAGCGGATTGACGAACACGACAAATTCCTGTTGCATCTGAAAGCAGAAACTCGCCCGATTACAACGGTATGTGTATTTTTGCCCTAGGTCATAGTAGTTATTGGTTTCGAGTATCAGACTTGCGAAAATTTTGATGGTTTCTCAACCATTCCTTAACTTCAAACTCCCATATCTCGCGAGCGGATTGACGAACACGAGAAATTCCTGTTGCATCTGAAAGCAGAAACTCGCCCGATTACAACGGTATGTGTATTTTTGACCTAGGCCATAGTAGTTATTGGTTTCGAGTATCAGACTTGCGAAAATTTTGATGGTTTCTCAACCATTCCTTAACTTCAAACTCCCATATCTCGCAAACGGATAGACGAACTCGAGAAATTCCTGTTGCATCTGAAAGTAGAAACTCGCCCGATTTCAATGGCATGTGTATTTTTGCCCTAGGCCATAGTAGTTATTGGTTTCGAGTATCAGACTTGCGAAACTTTTGATGGTTTCTCAACCATTCCTTAACTTCAAACTCCCATATCTCGCGAACGGATTGACGAATTCTAGCAATTCCTGTTGCGTCTGAAAGTAGAAACTCGCCCGATTACAACGGTATGTGTATTTTTGCCCTAGGCCATAGTAGTTATTGGTTTCGAGTATCAGACTTGCGAAAATTTTGATGATTCCTCAACCATTCCTTAACTTCAAACTCCCATATCTCGCGAACGCAATGAGGAACTCGCGAAATTCCTGTTGCATCTTAAAGCAGAAACTCGCCAGATTACAATGGTATGTGTATTTTTGCCCTAGGCCATAGTAGTTATCGGTTTCGAGTATCAGATTTGCGAAAATTTTGATGGTTTCTCAACCATTCCTTAACTTCAAACTCCCATATCTCGCGAGCGGATTGACGAACACGAGAAATTCCTGTTGCATCTGAAAGCAGAAACTCGCCCGATTACAACGGTATGTGTATTTTTGCCCTAGGCCATAGTAGTTATTGGTTTCGAGTATCAGACTTGCGAAAATTTTGATGGTTTCTCAACCATTCCTTAACTTCATACTCCCATATCTCGCAAACGGATAGACGAACTCGAGAAATTCCTGTAGCATCTGAAAGTAGAAACTCGCCCGATTTCAATGGCATGTGTATTTTTGCCCTAGGCCATAGTAGTTATTGGTTTCGAGTATCAGACTTGCGAAAATTTTGATGGTTTCTCAACCATTCCTTAACTTCAAACTCCCATATCTCGCGAACGGATTGACGAATTCTAGCAATTCCTGTTGCGTCTGAAAGTAGAAACTCGCCCGATTACAACGGTATGTGTATTTTTGCCCTAGGCCATAGTAGTTATTGGTTTCGAGTATCAGACTTGCGAAAATTTTGATGATTCCTCAACCATTCCTTAACTTCAAACTCCCATATCTCGCGAACGCAATGAGGAACTCGCGAAATTCCTGTTGCATCTTAAAGCAGAAACTCGCCAGATTACAATGGTATGTGTATTTTTGCCCTAGGCCATAGTAGTTATCGGTTTCGAGTATCAGATTTGCGAAAATTTTGATGGTTTCTCAACCATTCCTTAACTTCAAACTCCCATATCTCGCGAGCGGATTGACGAACACGAGAAATTCCTGTTGCATCTGAAAGCAGAAACTCGCCCGATTACAACGGTATGTGTATTTTTGCCCTAGGCCATAGTAGTTATTGGTTTCGAGTATCAGACTTGCGAAAATTTTGATGGTTTCTCAACCATTCCTTAACTTCATACTCCCATATCTCGCAAACGGATAGACGAACTCGAGAAATTCCTGTAGCATCTGAAAGTAGAAACTCGCCCGATTTCAATGGCATGTGTATTTTTGCCCTAGGCCATAGTAGTTATTGGTTTCGAGTATCAGACTTGCGAAAATTTTGATGGTTTCTCAACCATTCCTTAACTTCAAACTCCCATATCTCGCGAACGGATTGACGAATTCTAGCAATTCCTGTTGCGTCTGAAAGTAGAAACTCGCCCGATTACAACGGTATGTGTATTTTTGCCCTAGGCCATAGTAGTTATTGGTTTCGAGTATCAGACTTGCGAAAATTTTGATGATTCCTCAACCATTCCTTAACTTCAAACTCACATATCTCACGAACGCAATGAGGAACTCGCGGAATTCCTGTTGCATCTTAAAGCAGAAACTAGCCAGATTACAATGGCATGTGTATTTTTGCCCTAGGCCATAGTAGTTATTGGTTTCGAGTATCACACTTGCGAAAATTTTGATGGTTTCACAACCATTCCATAACTTCAAACTCCCATATCTCGCGAACGGATTGACGACCTCGAGAAATTCCTGTTGCATGTGAAAGCAGAAACTCGCCCGATTACAATGGCATGTCTATTTTTGCCCTAGGCCATAGTAGTTATTGGTTTCGAGTATCAGACTTGCGAAAATTTTGATGGTTTCTCAACCATTCCTTAACTTCAAACTCCCATATCTCGCAAACGGATAGACGAACTCGAGAAATTCCTGTTGCATCTGAAAGTAGAAACTCGCCCGATTTCAATGGCATGTGTATTTTTGCCCTAGGCCATAGTAGTTATTGGTTTCGAGTATCAGACTTGCGAAACTTTTGATGGTTTCTCAACCATTCCTTAACTTCAAACTCCCATATCTCGCGAACGGATTGACGAATTCTAGCAATTCCTGTTGCGTCTGAAAGTAGAAACTCGCCCGATTTCAATGGCATGTGTATTTTTGCCCTAGGGCATAGTAGTTATTGGTTTCGAGTATCAGACTTGCGAAAATTTTGATGGTTTCTCAACCATTCCTTAACTTCAAACTCCCATATCTCGCGAACGGATTGACGAACTCGAGAAAATCCTGTTGCATCTGAAAGCAGAAGCTCGCCTGATTACAATGGCATGTGTATTTTTCCCCTAGGCCATAGTAGTTATTGGTTTTGAGTATCAGACTTGCGAAACATTTGATGGTTTCTCAAACATTCCTTAACTTCAAACACCCATATATCGCAAACGGATAGACGAACTCGAGAAATTCCTGTTGCATCTGAAAGCAGTAACTGGCCCGATTGCAACGGTATGTGTATTTTGGCCTAGGCCATAGTACTTATTGGTTTCGAGTATCAGACTTGCGAAACTTTTGATGGTTTCACAACCAATCCATAACTTCAAACTCCCATATCACGCGAACGGATTGACGACCTCGAGAAATTCCTGTTGCATCTGAAAGCAGAAACTCGCCCGATTACAATGGCATGTGTATTTTTCCCCTAGGCCATAGTAGTCATTGGTTTCGAGTATCAGACTTGGGAAACTTTTGATGGTTTCTCAACCATTCCTTAGCTTCAAACACCCATATCTCGCGAACGGATTGACGACCTCGAGAAATTCCTGTTGCATCTGAAAGCAGAAACTCGCCCGATTACAATGGCATGTGTATTTTTCCCCTAGGCCATAGTAGTTATTGGTTTCGAGTATCACACTTGCGAAAATTTTGATGGTTTCACAACCATTCCTTAACTTCAAACTCCCATATCTCGCGAACGGATTGACGAACTCGAGAAATTCCTGTTGCATCTGAAAGCAGAAACTCGCCCGATTACAACGGTATATGTATTTTTGCCCTAGGCCATAGTAGTTATTGGTTTCGAGTATCACACTTGGGAAAATTTTGATAGCTTCACAACCATTCCATAACTTCAAACTCCCATATCTCGCGAACGGATTGACGACCTCGAGAAATTCCTGTTGCATCTGAAAGTAGAACCTCGCCCGATTACAACGGTATGCGTATTTTTCCCCTAGGCCATAGTAGTTATTGGTTTCGAGTATCAGACTTGCGAAACTTTTGATGGTTTCTCAAACATTCCTTAACTTCAAACTCCCATATCTCGCGAACGGATTGACGAACTCGAGAAATTCCTGCTGCATCTGAAAGCAGAAACTCGCCCTATTACAATGACATGTGTATTTTTGCCCTAGGCCATAGTAGTTATTGGTTTCGAGTATCACACTTGCGAAAATTTTGATGGTTTCACAACCATTCCATAACTTCAAACTGCCATATCTCGCAAACGGATAGACGAACTCGAGAAATTCGCGTTGCATCTTAAAGTAGAAACTCGCCCGATTTCAATGGCATGTGTATTTTTGCCCTAGGCCATAGTAGTTATTGGTTTCGAGTATCAGACTTGCGAAACTTTTGATGGTTTCTCAACCATTCCTTAACATCGAACACCCATATCTCGCGAACGGATTGACGACCTCGAGAAATTCCTGTTGCATCTGAAAGCAGAAACTCACCCGATTACAACGGTATGTGTATTTTAGCCCTGGGCCATAGTAGTTATTGGTTTCGAGTATCACACTTGCGAAAATTTTGATGGTTTCACAACCATTCCATAACTTCAAACTCCCATATCTCGCAAACGGATAGACGAACTCGAGAAATTCCTGTTGCATCTGAAAGTAGAAGCTCGCCCGATTTCAATGGCATGTGTATTTTTGCCCTAGGCCATAGTAGTTATTGGTTTCGAGTATCAGACTTGCGAAACTTTTGATGGTTTCTCAACCATTCCTTAACACCAAACACCCATATCTCGCGAACGGTTTGACGAACTCGAGAAATTTCTGTTGCATCTGAAAGCAGAAACTCGCCCGATTACAATGTCATGTGCATATTTGCCCTAGGCCATAGTAGTTATTGGTTTCGAGTATCAGACTTGCGAAAATTTTGATGGTTTCTCAACCATTCCTTAACTTCAAACACCCATATCTCGCGAACGGATTGACGAACTCGAGAAATTCCTGCTGCATCTGAAAGCAGAAACTCGCCCTATTACAATGGCATGTGTATTTTTGCCCTAGGCCATAGTAGTTATTGGTTTCGAGTATCACACTTGCGAAAATTTTGATGGTTTCACAACCATTCCATAACTTCAAACTCCCATATCTCGCGAACGGATTGACGAATTCTAGCAATTCCTGTTGCGTCTGAAAGTAGAAACTCGCCCGATTTCAATGGCATGTGTATTTTTGCCCTAGGGCATAGTAGTTATTGGTTTCGAGTATCAGACTTACGAAAATTTTGATGGTTTCTCAACCATTCCTTAAATTCAAACTCCCATATCTCGCGAGCGGATTGACGAACACGAGAAATTCCTGTTGCATCTGAAAGCAGAAACTCGCCCGATTACAACGGTATGTGTATTTCTGCCCTAGGCCATAGTAGTTATTGGTTTCGAGTATCAGACTTGCGAAACTTTTGATGGTTTCTCAACCATTCCTTAACACCAAACACCCATATCTCGCGAACGGTTTGACGAACTCGAGAAATTCCTGTTGCATCTGAAAGCAGAAACTCGCCCGATTACAATGGCATGTGCGTATTTGCCCTAGGCCATAGTAGTTATTGGTTTCGAGTATCAGACTTGCGAAAATTTTGATGGTTTCTCAACCATTCCTTAACTTCAAACACCCATATCTCGCGAACGGATTGACGAACTCGAGAAATTCCTGCTGCATCTGAAAGCAGAAACTCGCCCTATTACAATGGCATGTGTATTTTTGCCCTAGGCCATAGTAGTTATTGGTTTCGAGTATCACACTTGCGAAAATTTTGGTGGTTTCACAACCATTCCATAACTTCAAACTCCCATATCTCGCAAACGGATAGACGAACTCGAGAAATTCTCGTTGCATCTGAAAGTAGAAACTCGCCCGATTTCAATGGCATGTGTATTTTTGCCCTGGGCCATAGTAGTTATTGGTTTCGAGTATCAGACTTGGAAACTTTTGATGGTTTCTCAACCATTCCTTAACTTCAACCTCCCATATCTCGCGAACGGTTTGACGAACTCGAGAAATTCCTGTTGCATCTGAAAGCAGAAACTCGCCCGATTACAATGGCATGTGTATTTTTGCCCTAGGCCATAGTAGTTACTGGTTTCGAGTATCAGACTTGCGAAAATTTTGATGGTTTCTCAACCATTCCTTAACTTCAAACTCCCATATCTCGCGAACGGATTGACGAATTCTAGCAATTCCTGTTGCGTCTGAAAGTAGAAACTCGCCCGATTTCAATGGCATGTGTATTTTTGCCCTAGGGCATAGTAGTTATTGGTTTCGAGTATCAGACTTACGAAAATTTTGATGGTTTCTCAACCATTCCTTAAATTCAAACTCCCATATCTCGCGAGCGGATTGACGAACACGAGAAATTCCTGTTGCATCTGAAAGCAGAAACTCGCACGATTACAACGGTATGTGTATTTTTGCCCTAGGCCATAGTAGTTATTGGTTTCGAGTATCAGACTTGCGAAACTTTTGATGGTTTCTCAACCATTCCTTAACATCAAACACCCATATCTCGCGAACGGTTTGACGAACTCGAGAAATTCCTGTTGCATCTGAAAGCAGAAACTCGCCCGATTACAATGACATGTGTATTTTTGCCCTAGGCCATAGTAGTTATTGGTTTCGAGTATCAGACTTAGGAAAATTTTGATGGTTTCTCAACCATTCCTTAAATTCAAACTCCCATATCTCGCGAGCGGATTGACGAACACGACAAATTCCTGTTGCATCTGAAAGCAGAAACTCGCCCGATTACAACGGTATGTGTATTTTTGCCCTAGGCCATAGTAGTTATTGGTTTCGAGTATCAGACTTGCGAAAATTTTGATGGTTTCTCAACCATTCCTTAACTTCAAACTCCCATATCTCGCGAGCGGATTGACGAACACGAGAAATTCCTGTTGCATCTGAAAGCAGAAACTCGCCCGATTACAACGGTATGTGTATTTTTGCCCTAGGCCATAGTAGTTATTGGTTTCGAGTATCAGACTTGCGAAAATTTTGATGGTTTCTCAACCATTCCTTAACTTCAAACTCCCATATCTCGCGAGCGGATTGACGAACACGAGAAATTCCTGTTGCATCTGAAAGTAGAAACTCGCCCGATTACAACGGTATGTGTATTTTTGCCCTAGGCCATAGTAGTTATTGGTTTCGAGTATCAGACTTGCGAAAATTTTGATGATTCCTCAACCATTCCTTAACTTCAAACTCACATATCTCACGAACGCAATGAGGAACTCGCGGAATTCCTGTTGCATCTTAAAGCAGAAACTCGCCAGATTACAATGGCATGTGTATTTTTGCCCTAGGCCATAGTAGTTATTGGTTTCGAGTATCACACTTGCGAAAATTTTGATGGTTTCACAACCATTCCATAACTTCAAACTCCCATATCTCGCGAACGGATTGACGACCTCGAGAAATTCCTGTTGCATCTGAAAGCAGAAACTCGCCCGATTACAATGGCATGTGTATTTTTGCCCTAGGCCATAGTAGTTATTGGTTTCGAGTATCAGACTTGCGAAAATTTTGATGGTTCCTCAACCATTCCTTAACTTCAAACTCCCATATCTCGCGAACGCAATGAGGAACTCGCGAAATTCCTGTTGTATCTTAAAGCAGAAACTCGCCCGATTACAACGGTATGTGTATTTTTGCCCTAGGCCATAGTAGTTATTGGTTTCGAGTATCAGACTTGCGAAAATTTTGATGGTTTCTCAACCATTCCTTAACTTCAAACTCCCATATCTCGCAAACGGATAGACGAACTCGAGAAATTCCTGTTGCATCTGAAAGTAGAAACTCGCCCGATTACAATGGCATGTGTATTTTTCCCCTAGGCCATAGTAGTTATTGGTTTCGAGTATCAGACTTGCGAAAATTTTGATGGTTCCTCAACCATTCCTTAGCTTCAAACTCCCATATCTCGCGAACGCAATGAGGAACTCGCGAAATTCCTGTTGTATCTTAAAGCAGAAACTCGCCCGATTACAACGGTATGTGTATTTTTGCCCTAGGCCATAGTAGTTATTGGTTTCGAGTATCAGACTTGCGAAAATTTTGATGGTTTCTCAACCATTCCTTAACTTCAAACTCCCATATCTCGCGAACGGATTGACGAACTCGAGAAAATCCTGTTGCATCTGAAAGCAGAAGCTCGCCTGATTACAATGGCATGTGTATTTTTCCCCTAGGCCATAGTAGTTATTGGTTTCGAGTATCAGACTTGCGAAACTTTTGATGGTTTCTCAAACATTCCTTAACTTCAAACACCCATATATCGCAAACGGATAGACGAACTCGAGAAATTCCTGTTGCATCTGAAAGCAGTAACTGGCCCGATTGCAACGGTATGTGTATTTTGGCCTAGGCCATAGTACTTATTGGTTTCGAGTATCACACTTGCGAAAATTTTGATGGTTTCACAACCAATCCATAACTTCAAACTCCCATATCATGCGAACGGATTGACGACCTCGAGAAATTCCTGTTGCATCTGAAAGCAGAAACTCGCCCGATTACAATGGCATGTGTATTTTTCCCCTAGGCCATAGTAGTTATTGGTTTCGAGTATCAGACTTGGGAAACTTTTGATGGTTTCTCAACCATTCCTTAGCTTCAAACACCCATATCTCGCGAACGGATTGACGACCTCGAGAAATTCCTGTTGCATCTGAAAGCAGAAACTCGCCCGATTACAATGGCATGTGTATTTTTCCCCTAGGCCATAGTAGTTATTGGTTCCGAGTATCACACTTGCGAAAATTTTGATGGTTTCACAACCATTCCATAACTTCAAACTCCCATATCTCGCGAACGGATTGACGACCTCGAGAAATTCCTGTTGCATCTGAAAGCAGAAACTCGCCCGATTACAATGGCATGTGTATTTTTGCCCTAGGCCATAGTAGTTATTGGTTTCGAGTATCAGACTTGCGAAAATTTTGATGGTTTCTCAACCATTCCTTAACTTCACACTCCCATATCTCGCGAACGGATTGACGAACTCGAGAAATTCCTGTTGCATCTGAAAGTAGAAACTCGCCCGATTACAATGGCATGTGTATTTTTCCCCTAGGCCATAGTAGTTATTGGTTTCGAGTATCAGACTTGCGAAACTTTTGATGGTTTCTCAAACATTCCTTAACTTCAAACACCCATATCTCGCGAACGGATTGACGACCTCGAGAAATTCCTGTTGCATCTGAAAGCAGAAACTCGCCCGATTACAATGGCATGTGTATTTTTCCCCTAGGCCATAGTAGTTATTGGTTCCGAGTATCACACTTGCGAAAATTTTGATGGTTTCACAACCATTCCATAACTTCAAACTCCCATATCTCGCAAACGGATAGACGAACTCGAGAAATTCCTGTTGCATCTGAAAGTAGAAACTCGCCCGATTTCAATAGCATGTGTATTTTTGCCCTAGGCCATAGTAGTTATTGGTTTCGAGTATCAGACTTGCGAAACTTTTGATGGTTTCTCAACCATTCCTTAACACCAAACACCCATATCTCGCGAACGGTTTGACGAACTCGAGAAATTCCTGTTGCATCTGAAAGCAGAAACTCGCCCATTACAATGGCATGTGCATATTTGCCCTAGGCCATAGTAGTTATTGGTTTCGAGTATCAGTCTTGCGAAAATTTTGATGGTTTCTCAACCATTCCTTAACTTCAAACACCCATATCTCGCGAACGGATTGACGAACTCGAGAAATTCCTGCTGCATCTGAAAGCAGAAACTCGCCCTATTACAATGGCATGTGTATTTTTGCCCTAGGCCATAGTAGTTATTGGTTTCGAGTATCACACATGCGAAAATTTTGATGGTTTCGCAACCATTCCATAACTTCAAACTCCCATATCTCGCAAACGGATAGACGAACTCGAGAAATTCTCGTTGCATCTGAAAGTAGAAACTCGCCCGATTTCAATGGCATGTGTATTTTTGACCTAGGCCATAGTAGTTATTGGTTTCGAGTATCAGACTTTCGAAACTTTTGATGGTTTCTCAACCATTCCTTAACATCGAACACCCATATCTCGCGAACGGTTTGACGAACTCGAGAAATTCCTGTTGCATCTGAAAGCAGAAACTCGCCCGATTACAATGGCATGTGTATTTTTGCCCTAGGCCATAGTAGTTATTGGTTTCGAGTATCAGACTTGCGAAAATTTTGATGGTTTCTCAACCATTCCTTAACTTCAAACTCCCATATCTCGCGAACGGATTGACGAATTCTAGCAATTCCTGTTGCGTCTGAAAGTAGAAACTCGCCCGATTACAACGGTATGTGTATTTTTGCCCTAGGCCATAGTAGTTATTGGTTTCGAGTATCAGACTTGCGAAAATTTTGATGATTCCTCAACCATTCCTTAACTTCAAACTCCCATATCTCGCGAACGCAATGAGGAACTCGCGGAATTCCTGTTGCATCTTAAAGCAGAAACTCGCCAGATTACAATGGTATGTGTATTTTTGCCCTAGGCCATAGTAGTTATCGGTTTCGAGTATCAGATTTGCGAAAATTTTGATGGTTTCTCAACCATTCCTTAACTTCAAACTCCCATATCTCGCGAACGGATTGACGAATTCTAGCAATTCCTGTTGCGTCTGAAAGTAGAAACTCGCCCGATTACAACGGTATGTGTATTTTTGCCCTAGGCCATAGTAGTTATTGGTTTCGACTATCAGACTTGCGAAAATTTTGATGGTTTCTCAACCATTCCTTAACTTCAAACTCCCATATCTTGCGAACGGATTGACGAACACGAGAAATTCCTGTTGCATCTGAAAGCAGAAACTCGCCCGATTACAACGGTATGTGTATTTTTGCCCTAGGCCATAGTAGTTATTGGTTTCGAGTATCAGACTTGCGAAAATTTTGATGGTTTCTCAACCATTCCTTAACATCAAACACCCATATCTCGCGAACGGTTTGACGCACTCGAGAAATTCCTGTTGCATCTGAAAGCAGAAACTCGCCCGATTACAATGGCATGTGTATTTTTGCCCTAGGCCATAGTAGTTATTGGTTTCGAGTATCAGACTTGCGAAAATTTTGATGGTTTCTCAACCATTCCTTAACTTCAAACTCCCATATCTCGGGAACGCATTGACGAATTCTAGCAATTCTTGTTGCGTCTGAAAGTAGAAACTCGCCCGATTTCAATGGCATGTGTATTTTTGCCCTAGGCCATAGTAGTTATTGGTTTCGAGTATCAGACTTGCGAAAATTTTGATGGTTTCTCAACCATTCCTTAACTTCAAACTCCCATATCTCGCGAACGGACTGACGACCTCGAGAAATTCCTGTTGCATCTGAAAGCAGAAACTCGCCCGATTACAACGGTATGCGTATTTTTCCCCTAGGCCATTGTAGTTATTGGTTTCGAGTATCAGATTTTCGAAAATTTTGATTGTTCCTCAACCATTCCTTAACTTCAAACTCCCATATCTCGCGAACGCAATGAGGAACTCGCGAAATTCCTGTTGCATCTTAAAGCAGAAACTCGCCCGATTACAACGGTATGTGTATTTTTGCCCTAGGCCATAGTAGTTATTGGTTTCGAGTATCACACTTGCGAAAATTTTGATGGTTTCACAACCATTCCATAAATTCAAACTCCCATATCTCGCGAACGGATTGACGACCTCGAGAAATTCCTGTTGCATCTGAAAGCAGAAACTCGCCCGATTACAATGGCATGTGTATTTTTCCCCTAGGCCATAGTAGTTATTGGTTTCGAGTATCAGACATGCGAAACTTTTGATGGTTTCTCAACCATTCCTACACTTCAAACACCCATATCTCGCGAACGGATTGACGAACTCGAGAAATTCCTGTTGCATCTGAAAGCAGAAACTAGCCCTATTACAATGGCATGTGAATTTTGCCCTAGGCCATAGTAGTTATTGGTTTCGAGTATCAGACTTGCGAAAATTTTGATGGTTCCTCAACCATTCCTTAACTTCAAACTCCCATATCTCGCGAACGCAATGAGGAACTCGCGAAACTCCTGTTGCATCTGAAAGCAGAAACTCGCCCGATTACAATGGCATGTGTATTTTTCCCCTAGGCCATAGTAGTTATTGGTTTCGAGTATCAGACTTGCGAAACTTTTGATGGTTTCTCAAACATTCCTTAACTTCAAACACCCATATCTCGCGAACGTATTGACGACCTCGAGAAATTCCTGTTGCATCTGAAAGCAGAAACTCGCCCGATTACAATGGCATGTGTATTTTTCCCCTAGGCCATAATAGTTATTGGTTTCGAGTATCAGACTTGCGAAACTTTTGATGGTTTCTCAACCATTCCTTAACTTCAAACACCCATATCTCGCGGACGGATTGACGACCTCGAGAAATTCCTGTTGCATCTGAAAGCAGAAACTCGCCCGATTACAATGGCATGTGTATTTTTCCCCTAGGCCATAGTAGTTATCGGTTTCGAGTATCAGACTTGCGAAACTTTTGATGGTTTCACAACCATTCCATAAGTTCAAACTCCCATATCTCGCAAACGGATAGACGAACTCGAGAAATTCCTGTTGCACCTGAAAGTAGAAACTCACCCGATTACAACGATATGTGTATTTATCCCCTAGTCCATAGTAGTTAATGGTTCCGAGTATCACACTTGCGAAAATTTTGATGGTTTCACAACCATTCCTTAACTTCAAACTCCCATATCTCGCGAACGCAATGAGGAACTCGCGAAACTCCTGTTGCATCTGAAAGCAGAAACTCGCCCGATTACAATGGCATGTGTATTTTTCCCCTAGGCCATAGTAGTTATTGGTTTCGAGTATCAGACTTGCGAAAATTTTGATGGTTCCTCAACCATTCCTTAACTTCAAACTCCCATATCTCGCGAACGGGTTGACGAACTCGAGAAATTCCTGTTGCATCTGAAAGCAGTAACTGGCCCGATTGCAACGGTATGTGTATTTTTGCCCTAGGCCATAGTACTTATTGGTTTCGAGTATCACACTTGCGAAAATTTTGATGGTTTCACAACCAATCCATAACTTCAAACTCCCATATCTCGCGAACGGATTGACGATCTCGAGAAATTCCTGTTGCATCTGAAAGCAGAAACTCGCCCTATTACAATGGCATCTGTATTTTTGCCCTGGGCCATAGTAGTTATTGGTTTCGAGTATCAGACTTGCGAAAATTTTGATGGTTTCTCAACCATTCCTTAACTTCAAACTCCCATATCTCGCGAACGGATTGACGAATTCTAGCAATTCCTGTTGCGTCTGAAAGTAGAAACTCGCCCGATTTCAATGGCATGTGTATTTTTGCCCTAGGCCATAGTAGTTATTGGTTTCGAGTATCAGACTTGCAAAAATTTTGATGGTTTCTCAACCATTCCTTAACTTCAAACTCCCATATCTCGCGAGCGGATTGACGAACACGAGAAATTCCTGTTGCATCTGAAAGCAGAAACTCGCCCGATTACAACGGTATGTGTATTTTTGCCCTAGGCCATAGTAGTTATTGGTTTCGAGTATCAGACTTGCGAAAATTTTGATGGTTTCTCAACCATTCCTTAACTTCAAACTCCCATATCTCGCGAACGGATTGACGAACTCGAGAAATTCCAGTTGCATCTGAAAGCAGAAACTCGCCCGATTTCAATGGCATGTGTATTTTTGCCCTAGGCCATAGTAGTTATTGGTTTCGAGTATCAGACTTGCGAAACTTTTGATGGTTTCTCAACCATTCCTTAACTTCAAACTCCCATATCTCGCGAGCGGATTGACGAACACGAGAAATTCCTGTTGCACCTGAAAGCAGAAACTCGCCCGATTACAACGGTATGTGTATTTTTGCCCTAGGCCATAGTAGTTATTGGTTTCGAGTATCAGACTTGCGAAAATTTTGATGGTTCCTCAACCATTCCATAACTTCAAACTCCCATATCTCGCGAACGCAATGAGGAACTCGCGAAATTCTTGTTGTATCTTAAAGCAGAAACTCGCCCGATTACAACGGTATGTGTATTTTTGCTCTAGGCCATAGTAGTTATTGGTTTCGAGTATCAGACTTGCGAAAATTTTGATGGTTTCTCAACCATTCCTTAACTTCAAACTCCCATATCTGGCGAACGGATTGACGAACTCGAGAAAATCCTGTTGCATCTGAAAGCAGAAGCTCGCCTGATTACAATGGCATGTGTATTTTTCCCCTAGGCCATAGTAGTTATTGGTTTCGAGTATCAGACTTGCGAAACTTTTGATGGTTTCACAACCATTCCTTAACTTCAAACTCCCATATCTCGCGAACGGATTGACGAACTCGAGAAATTCCTGTTGCATCTGAAAGCAGAAACTCGCCCGATTACAACGGTATGTGTATTTTTGCCCTAGGCCATAGTAGTTATTGGTTTCGAGTATCACACTTGGGAAAATTTTGATAGCTTCACAACCATTCCATAACTTCAAACTCCCATATCTCGCGAACGGATTGACGACCTCGAGAAATTCCTGTTGCATCTGAAAGTTGAAACTCGCCCGATTACAACGGTATGCGTATTTTTCCCCTAGGCCATTGTAGTTATTGGTTTCGAGTATCAGACTTGCGAAAATTTTGAGGGTTCCTCAACCATTCCTTAACTTCAAACTCCCATATCTCGCGAACGCAATGAGGAACTCGCGAAATTCCTGTGGCATCTTAAAGCAGAAGCTCGCCCGATTACAACGGTATGTGTATTTTTGCCCTAGGCCATAGTATAATAGTTATTGGTTTCGAGTATCACACTTGGGAAAATTTTGATGGTTTCACAACCATTCCATAACTTCAAACTCCCATATCTCGCGAACGGATTGACGACCTCGAGAAATTCCTGTTGCATCTGAAAGTAGAAACTCGCCCGATTACAACGGTATGCGTATTTTTCCCCTAGGCCGTTGTAGTTATTGGTTTCGAGTATCAGACTTTCGAAAATTTTGATGGTTCCTCAACCATTCCTTAACTTCAAACTCCCATATCTCGCGAACGCAATGAGGAACTTTCGAAATTCCTGTTGCATCTTAAAGCAGAAACTCGCCCGATTACAACGGTATGTGTATTTTTGCCCTAGGCCATAGTAGTTATTGGTTTCGAGTATCACACTTGCGAAAATTTTGATGGTTTCACAACCATTCCATAACTTCAATCTCCCATATCTCGCGAACGGATTCACGACCTCGAGAAATTCCTGTTGCATCTGAAAGTAGAAACTCGCCCGATTACAACGGTATGCGTATTTTTCCCCTAGGCCATTGTAGTTATTGGTTTCGAGTATCAGACTTGCGAAAATTTTGAGGGTTCCTCAACCATTCCTTAACTTCAAACTCCCATATCTCGCGAACGCAATGAGGAACTCGCGAAATTCCTGTTGCATCTTAAAGCAGAAGCTCGCCCGATTACAACGGTATGTGTATTTTTGCCCTAGGCCGTAGTAGTTATTGGTTTCGAGTATCAGACTTGCGAAAATTTTGATGGTTCCTCAACCATTCCTTAACTTCAAACTCCCATATCTCGCGAACGGGTTGACGAACTCGAGAAATTCCTGTTGCATCTGAAAGCAGTAACTGGCCCGATTGCAACGGTATGTTTATTTTTGCCCTAGGCCATAGTACTTATTGGTTTCGAGTATCACACTTGCGAAAATTTTGATGGTTTCACAACCAATCCATAACTTCAAACTCCCATATCTCGCGAACGGATTGACGATCTCGAGAAATTCCTGTTGCATCTGAAAGCAGAAACTCGCCATATTACAATGGCATCTGTATTTTTGCCCTAGGCCATAATAGTTATTGGTTTCGAGTATCACACTTGGGAAAATTTTGATGGTTTCACAACCATTCCATAACTTCAAACTCCCATATCTCGCGAACGGATTGACGACCTCGAGAAATTCCTGTTGCATCTGAAAGTAGAAACTCGCCCGATTACAACGGTATGCGTATTTTTCCCCAAGGCCATTCCAGTTATTGATTTCGAGTATCAGACTTGCGACAATTTTGATGGTTTTTCCACCATTTCTTAACTTCAAACTCCTATATCTCGGGAACGGATTGACGAACTCGAGAAATTCCTGTTGCATCTGACAGTAGAAACTCGCCCGATTACAATGGTGTGTGTACATTTCTCCTAGGCCTTTCCAGTTATTGGTTTCGAGAATCAGACTTTCGAAAATTTTGATGGTTTCTCAACCATTCCTTAAATTCGAACTCCCATATCTCGCGAACGGATTGACGAACTCGAGAAATTCCTGTTGCATCTGAAAGTAGAAACTCTCCCGATTACAACAGTATGTGTATTTTTCCCCTAGGCCATTGTAGTTTTTGGTTTCGAGTATCAGACTTGCGAAAATTTTGATGGTTTCTCAACCATTCCTTAACTTCAAACTCCCACATCGCGCGAACGGATTGACGAACTCGAGAAATTCCTGTTGCATCTGAAAGTAGAAACTCTCCCGATTACAACGGTATGTGTGTTTTTCCCCTAAGCAATTATAGTTATTGGTTTCGAGTATCAGACTTGCGAAATTTTCATGGCTTCTCAACCATTCCTTAACTTCAAACTCCCATATCTCGCGAACGGATTGGCGAGCTCGAGAAATTCCTGTTGCATCTGACAGCAGACACTCGACCGATTACAATGGTGTGTGTACTTTTCCCCTAGGCCATTCCAGTTATTGGTTTAGAGTATGAGACTTGCGAAAATTTTGATGGTTTCTCAACCATTTCTTAACTCCAAACTCCGATATTTCGGAAACGGATTGACGAATCCGAAAAATTTCTGTTGCATCTGAAAGTAGAAACTCTTCCGATTACAATGGTATTTGTAGTTTTCCCCTAGGCCATTGTAGTTATTGGTTTCGAGTATCAGAGTTGCGATAATTTTGATGGTTTCTCAACCATTCCTTAACTTCAAACTCCCATATTTCGCGAACGGATTGACGAGCTCGAGAAATTCCGGTTGCATCTGGAAGTAGAAACTCGCCCGAATACAACGGGTTGTGTACATTTCCCCTAGGCCACTCCAGTTATTGGTTTCGAGTATCAGACTTTCGAAAATTTTGATGGTTTCTCAACAATACCTTAAATTCAAACTCCCACATCTCGCGAACGGATTGACGAACTCGTGAAATTCCTGTTGCATCTGAAAGTAGAAACTCGCCCGAATACATTGGTATGTGTACTTTTCCCCTAGGCCATTCCGCTTATTCGTTTCTAGCATCAGAATTGCGATAATTTTGATGGTTTCTCAACCATTCCTTAACTTCAAACTCCCATATTTCGCGAACGGATTGACGAGCTCGAGAAATTCCGGTTGCATCTGGAAGTAGAAACTCGCCCGAATACAACGGGTTGTGTACATTTCCCCTAGGCCACTCCAGTTATTGGTTTCGGGTATCAGACTTGCGAAATTTTCATGGCTTCTCAACCATTCCTTAACTTCAAACTCCCATATCTCCCGAACGGATTGACGAACTCGAGAAATTCCTGTTGCATCTGAAAGTAGAAATTCGCCCGATTACAATAGTATGCGTACTTTTCCCCTAGGCCATTCCGGTTATTCGTTTCTAGCATCAGAATTGCGAAAATTTTGATGGTTTCTCAACCATCTCTTAATTCCAAACTCCGACACTTCGCGGACGGATTGACGAATACGAAAAATTTCTGTTGCATCTGAATGTAGAAACTCTCCCGATTACAACGGTATATGTATTTTTCCCCTAGGCCATTGTAGTTATTGATTTCGAGTATCACACTTGCGAAAATTTTGATGGTTTCTCAACCATTTCTTAACTTCAAACTCCCATATCTCGCGAACGGATTGACGAACTGGAGAAATTCCTGTTGCATCTGAAAGCAGAAACTCTCCCGATTACAACGGTATGTGCATTTTTGCCCTAGGCCATAGTAGTTATTAGTTTCGAGTAACAGACTTGCGAAAATTTAATGGTTTCTCAACCATCTCTTAACTCCAAACTGCAATATTTCGCGAACGAATTGACGAACTCGAGAAACGCCTGTTGCATCTGAAGGCAGAAACTCGCCCGATTACAACGGTATTTGTATTTTTCCCTAGGCCATAGTAGTTATTGGTTTCGAGTATCAGACTTGCGAAAATTTTGATGGTTTCTCTACTATCTCTTAACTCCAAACTCCGATATATCGCGAACGGATTGACGAATCCGAAAAATTTCTGTTGCATCTGAAAATAAAAACTCTCCCGATTACAACGGTATGTACATATTTCCGCTAGGCCATTGTAGTTATTTGTTTCGAGTACCAAACTTGCGAAAATTTTGATGATTTCTCAACCATTCCTTAACTTCAAATTCCCATATCTCGCGAACGGATTGACGAACTCAAGAAATTGCTGTTGCATCTGACAGCAGAAACTCGCCCGATCACAACGGTATGTGTATTTTTGCCCTAGGCCATAGTAGTAATTGGTTTCGAGTATCATACTTGCGAAATTTTGATGGTTTCTCAACCATTCCTTAACTTCAAACACCCATACCTCGCGAACGGATAGACGAACTCGAGAAATGCCTGTTGCATCTGAAGGCAGAATCTCGCCCGATTACAACGGTATGTGTATTTTTGCCCTAGGCCATAGTAGTTATTGGTTTCGAGTATCAGACTTGCGAAATTTTGATGGTTTCTCAACCATTCCTTAACTTCAAATTCCCATATCTCGCGAACGGACTGACGAACTCGAGAAATTCCTGTTGCATCTGAAAGCAGAAACTCGCCCGATTACAACGGTATGTACATTTTTCCACTAGGCCATTGTAGTTATTTGTTTCGAGTATCAAACTTGCGAAAATTTTGATGATCTCTCAACCATTCCTTAACTTCAAACTCCCATATCTCGCGAACGGATTGACGAACTCGAGAAATTCCTGTTGCATCTGAAAGTAGAAACTCGCCCGATTACAATGGTATGTGTATTTTTGCCCTAGGCCATAGTAGTTATTGGTTTCGAGTATCAGACATGCGAAAATTTTAATGGTTTCTCAACCATTCTTTAAATTCAAACACCCATATCTCGCGAACGAATTGACGAACTCGAGAAATTCCTGTTGCATCTGAAATTAGAAACCCGCCCGATTACAACGGTATGTGTATGTTTCCCCTAGGCCATTATAGTTATTTGTTTCCCGTATCAGACTTGCGAAAATTTTAATGGTTTCCTCAACCATTCCTTAACTTCAAACTCCCATATCTCGCTAACGGATTGACGAATTCGAGAAATTCCTGTTGCATCTGACATCAGAAACTCGCCCGATTACAACGGTATGTGTATTTTTGCCCCAGGCCATAGTAGTTATTGGTTTCGAGTATCAGACTTGCGAAATTTTGATGGTTTCTCAACCATTCCTTAACTTCAAATTCCCATATCTCGCGAACGGATTGACGAACTGGAGAAATTCCTGTTGCATCTGAAAGCAGAAACTCTCCCGATTACAACGGTATGTGCATTTTTGCCCTAGGCCATAGTAGTTATTAGTTTCGAGTAACAGACTTGCGAAAATTTAATGGTTTCTCAACCATCTCTTACTCCAAACTCCAATATTTCGCGAACGGATTGACGAACTCGAGAAACGCCTGTTGCATCTGAAGGCAGAAACTCGCCCGATTACAACGGTATGTGTATTTTTCCATAGGCCATAGTAGTTATTGGTTTCGAGTATCAGACTTGCGAAAATTTTGATGGTTTCTCAACTATCTCTTAACTCCAAACTCCGATATATCGCGAACGGATTGACGAATCCGAAAAATTTCTGTTGCATCTGAAAATAGAAACTCTCCCGATTACAACGGTATGTACATTTTTCCGCTAGGCCATTGTAGTTATTTGTTTCGAGTACCAAACTTGCGAAAATTTTGATGATCTCTCAACCATTCCTTAACTTCAAATTCCCATATCTCGCGAACGGATTGACGAACTCAAGAAATTGCTGTTGCATCTGACAGCAGAAACTCGCCCGATCACAACGGTATGTGTATTTTTGCCCTAGGCCATAGTAGTAATTGGTTTCGAGTATCATACTTGCGAAATTTTGATGGTTTCTCAACCATTCCTTAAATTCAAACACCTATATCTCGGGAACGGATTGACGAACTCGAGAAATGCCTGTTGCATCTGAAGGCAGAATCTCGCCCGATTACAACGGTATGTGTATTTTTGCCCTAGGCCATTGTAGTTATTGGTTTCGAGTATCATACTTGCGAAAATTTTGATGGTTTCTCAACCATCTCTTAACTCCAAACTCCGATATATCGCGAACGAATTGACGAATCCGAAAAATTTCTGTTGCATCTGAAAGTAGAAACTCTCCCGATTACAACGGTATGTACATTTTTCCGCTATGCCATTGCAGTTATTTGTTTTGAGTATCAAGCTTGCGAAAATTTTGATGATCTCTCAACCATTCCTTAACTTCAAACTCCCATATCACGCGAACGGATTGACGAACTCGAGAAATTCCTGTTGCATCTGAAAGTAGAAACTCGCCCGTTTACAATGGTATGTGTATTTTTGCCCTAGGCCATAGTAGTTATTGGTTTCGAGTATCAGACATGCGAAAATTTTAATGGTTTCTCAACCATTCCTTAAATTCAAACACCCATATCTCGCGAACGGATTGACGAACTCGAGAAATGCCTGTTGCATCTGAAGGCAGAAACTCGCCCGATTACAACGGTATGTGTATTTTCGCCCTAGGCCATAGTAGTTATTGGTTTCGAGTATCAGACTTGCGAAAATTTTGATGGTTTCTCAACCATTCCTTAACTTCAAACTCCCATATCTCGCGAACGGATTGACGAACTCGAGAAATTCCTGTTGCATCTGAAAGTAGAAACTCTCCCGATTACAACGGTATGTACATTTTTCCGCTAGGCCATTGTAGTTATTTGTTTCGAGTATCAAACTTGCGAAAATTTTGATGATCTCTCAACCATTCCTTAACTTCAAACTCCCATATCTCGGGAACGGATTGACGAACTCGAGAAATTCCTGTTGCATCTGACAGTAGAAACTCGCCCGATTACAATGGTGTGTGTACATTTCTCCTAGGCCTTTCCAGTTATTGGTTTCGAGAATCAGACTTTCGAAAATTTTGATGGTTTCTCAACCATTCCTTAAATTCGAACTCCCATATCTCGCGAACGGATTGACGAACTCGAGAAATTCCTGTTGCATCTGAAAGTAGAAACTCTCCCGATTACAACAGTATGTGTATTTTTCCCCTAGGCCATTGTAGTTTTTGGTTTCGAGTATCAGACTTGCGAAAATTTTGATGGTTTCTCAACCATTCCTTAACTTCAAACTCCCACATCGCGCGAACGGATTGACGAACTCGAGAAATTCCTGTTGCATCTGAAAGTAGAAACTCTCCCGATTACAACGGTATGTGTGTTTTTCCCCTAAGCAATTATAGTTATTGGTTTCGAGTATCAGACTTGCGAAATTTTCATGGCTTCTCAACCATTCCTTAACTTCAAACTCCCATATCTCGCGAACGGATTGGCGAGCTCGAGAAATTCCTGTTGCATCTGACAGCAGACACTCGACCGATTACAATGGTGTGTGTACTTTTCCCCAAGGCCATTATAGTTATTGGTTTCGAGTACCAGACTTGCGAAAAATTTGATGGTTTCTCAACCATTCCTTAACTTCAAACTCCCATATCTCGCGAACGGATTGACAAACTCGAGAAATTCGTGTTGCATCTGATATTAGAAACTCGCCCGATTACAACGGTATGTGTATTTCTCCGCTAGGCCGTGTAGTTATTTGTTTCGACTATCAAACTTGCGAAAATTTTGATGGTCTCTCAACCAATCCTTAACTTCAAACTCCCATATCTCTCGAACGCATTGACGAACTCGAGAAATACCTGTTGCATCTGGCAGCAGAAACTCGCCCGATAACAACGGTATGTGTATTTTTGCCCTAGACCATAGTAGTTATTGGTTTCGAGTACCAGACTTGCGAAAATTTTGATGGTTCATCAAACATTCCTTAACTTCAAACACCCATATCTCGCGAACGGATTGACGAACTCGAGAAATTCCTGTTGCATCTGATAGCAGAAACTCTCCCCATTACAACGGTATGTGTATTTTTGCCCTACGCCATAGTTGTTATTGGTTTCGAGTATCAGACTTGCGAAATTTTGATGGTTTCTCAACCATTCCTTAACTTCAAATTCCCATATCTCGCGAACGGATTAACGAACTCGAGAAATTCCTGTTGCATCTGAAATTAGAAACTCGCCCGATTACAACGGTATGTGTATTTCTCCGCTAGGCCGTTGTAGTTATTTGTTTCGACTATCAAACTTGCGAAAATTTTGATGGTCTCTCAACCAATCCTTAACTTCAAACTCCCATATCTCTCGAACGCATTGACGAACTCGAGAAATTCCTGTTGCATCTGATAGCAGAAACTCTCCCCATTACAACGGTATGTGTATTTTTCCCCTAGGCCACTATAGTTATTTGTTTCGAGTATCAAACTTGCGAATATTTTGATTGTCTCTCAACCATTCCTTAACTTCAAACTCCCATATCTCGCGAACGGATTGACGAACTCGAGAAATTCCTGTTGCATCTGACAGCAGAAACTCGCCCGATTACAACGGTATGTGTACTTTTGCCCTACGCCATAGTTGTTATTGGTTTCGAGTATCAGACTTGCGAAATTTTGATGGTTTCTCAACCATTCCTTAACTTCAAATTCCCATATCTCGCGAACGGATTAACGAACTCGAGAAATTCCTGTTGCATCTGAAATTAGAAACTCGCCCGATTACAACGGTATGTGTATTTTTCCCCTAGGCCTTTGTAGTTATTGGTTTCGCGTATCAGACTTGCGAAAATTTTGATGGTTTCTCAACCATCTCTTAACACCAAACTCCGATATTTCGCGAACGGATTGACGAATCCGAAAAATTTTTGTTGCATCTGAAAGAAGAAACTCTCCCGATTACAACGGTATGTGCATTTTTCTGCTAGGCCATTGTAGTTATTTGTTTCGACTATCAAACTTGCGAAAATATTGATGGTCTCTCAACTATTCCTTAAAATCAAACTCCCATATCTCTCGAACGGATTGACGAACTCGAGAAATTCCTGTTGCGTCTGACAGCAGAAACTCGCCCGATAACAACGGTATGTGTATTTTTGCCCTAGACTATAGTAGTTATTGGTTTCGAGTATCAGACTTGCGAAATTTTGATGGTTTCTCAACCATTCCTTAACTTCAAATTCCCATATCTCGCGAACGGATTAACGAACTCGAGAAATTCCTGTTGCATCTGAAATTAGAAACTCGCCCGATTACAACGGTATGTGTATTTTTCCCCTAGGCCTTTGTAGTTATTGGTTTCGCGTATCAGACTTGCGAAAATTTTGATGGTTTCTCAACCATCTCTTAACACCAAACTCCGATATTTCGCGAACGGATTGACGAATCCGAAAAATTTTTGTTGCATCTGAAAGAAGAAACTCTCCCGATTACAACGGTATGTGCATTTTTCTGCTAGGCCATTCTAGTTATTTGTTTCGAGTATCAGACATGCGAAAATTTTGATGGTTGCTCAACCATTCCTTAACTTCAAACACCCATATCTCGCGAACGGATTGACGAACTCGAGAAATGTCTGTTGCATCTGAAGGCAGAAACTCGCCCGATTACAACGGTATGTGTATTTTCGCCCTAGGCCATAGTAGTTATTGGTTTCGAGTATCAGACTTGCGAAAATTTTGATGGTTTCTCAACCATTCCTTAACTTCAAACTCCCATATCTCGCGAACGGATTGACGAACTCGAGAAATTCCTGTTGCATCTGAAAGTAGAAACTCTCCCGATTACAACGGTATGTACATTTTTCCGCTAGGCCATTGTAGTTATTTGTTTCGAGTATCAAACTTGCGAAAATTTTGATGATCTCTCAACCATTCCTTAACTTCAAACTCCCATATCTCGCGAACGGATTGACGAACTCGAGAAATTCCTGTTGCATCTGAAAGTAGAAACTCGCCCGATTACAATGGTATGTGTATTTTTGCACTAGGCCATAGTAGTTATTGGTTTCGAGTATCAGCCATGCGGAAATTTTAATGGTTTCTCAACCATTCCTTAAATTCAAACACCCATATCTCGCGAACGGATTGACGAACTCGAGAAATGCCTGTTGCATCTGAAATTAGAAGCTCGCCCGATTACAACGGTATGTGTATGTTTCCCCTAGGCCATTGTAGTTATTGGTTTCGAGTATCAGACTTTCGAAAATTTTGATGGTTTCTAAACCATCTCTTAACTCCAAAGTCCGACATATCGCGAACGGATAGACGAATCCGAATAATTCCTGTTGCATCTGAAATTAGAAACTCGCCCGATTACAACGGTATGTGTATGTTTCCCCTAGGCCATTGTAGTTATTGGTTTCGAGTATCATACTTGCGAAAATTTTGATGGTTTCTCAACCATTCCTTAACTTCAAACTCCCATATCTCGCGAACGGATTGACGAACTCGAGAAATTCCTGTTGCATCTGAAATTAGAAACTCGCCCGATTAAAACAGTAAGTGTATTTTTCCGCTAGGCCATTATAGTTATTGGTTTCGAGTACCAGACTTGCGAAAGTTTTGATGGTTTCTCAACCATTCCTTAAATTCAAACTCCCATATCTCGCGAACGGATTGTCGAACTCGAGAAATTCCTGTTGCGTCTGAAAGCAGAATCTCTCCCGATTACAACGGTATGTGTATTTTTCCCCAAGGCCATTATAGTTATTGGTTTCGAGTACCAGACTTGCGAAAAATTTGATGGTTTCTCAACCATTCCTTAACTTCAAACTCCCATATCTCGCGAACGGATTGACAAACTCGAGAAATTCGTGTTGCATCTGAAATTAGAAACTCGCCCGATTACAACGGTATGTGTATTTCTCCGCTAGGCCGTTGTAGTTATTTGTTTCGACTATCAAACTTGCGAAAATTTTGATGGTCTCTCAACCAATCCTTAACTTCAAACTCCCATATCTCTCGAACGCATTGACGAACTCGAGAAATTCCTGTTGCATCTGATAGCAGAAACTCTCCCCATTACAACGGTATGTGTATTTTTCCCCTAGGCCACTATAGTTATTTGTTTCGAGTATCAAACTTGCGAATATTTTGATTGTCTCTCAACCATTCCTTAACTTCAAACTCCCATATCTCGCGAACGGATTGACGAACTCGAGAAATTCCTGTTGCATCTGACAGCAGAAACTCGCCCGATTACAACGGTATGTGTACTTTTGCCCTACGCCATAGTTGTTATTGGTTTCGAGTATCAGACTTGCGAAATTTTGATGGTTTCTCAACCATTCCTTAACTTCAAATTCCCATATCTCGCGAACGGATTAACGAACTCGAGAAATTCCTGTTGCATCTGAAATTAGAAACTCGCCCGATTACAACGGTATGTGTATTTTTCCCCTAGGCCTTTGTAGTTATTGGTTTCGCGTATCAGACTTGCGAAAATTTTGATGGTTTCTCAACCATCTCTTAACACCAAACTCCGATATTTCGCGAACGGATTGACGAATCCGAAAAATTTTTGTTGCATCTGAAAGAAGAAACTCTCCCGATTACAACGGTATGTGCATTTTTCTGCTAGGCCATTGTAGTTATTTGTTTCGACTATCAAACTTGCGAAAATATTGATGGTCTCTCAACTATTCCTTAAAATCAAACTCCCATATCTCTCGAACGGATTGACGAACTCGAGAAATTCCTGTTGCGTCTGACAGCAGAAACTCGCCCGATAACAACGGTATGTGTATTTTTGCCCTAGACTATAGTAGTTATTGGTTTCGAGTATCAGACTTGCGAAATTTTGATGGTTTCTCAACCATTCCTTAACTTCAAATTCCCATATCTCGCGAACGGATTAACGAACTCGAGAAATTCCTGTTGCATCTGAAATTAGAAACTCGCCCGATTACAACGGTATGTGTATTTTTCCCCTAGGCCTTTGTAGTTATTGGTTTCGCGTATCAGACTTGCGAAAATTTTGATGGTTTCTCAACCATCTCTTAACACCAAACTCCGATATTTCGCGAACGGATTGACGAATCCGAAAAATTTTTGTTGCATCTGAAAGAAGAAACTCTCCCGATTACAACGGTATGTGCATTTTTCTGCTAGGCCATTCTAGTTATTTGTTTCGAGTATCAGACATGCGAAAATTTTGATGGTTGCTCAACCATTCCTTAACTTCAAACACCCATATCTCGCGAACGGATTGACGAACTCGAGAAATGTCTGTTGCATCTGAAGGCAGAAACTCGCCCGATTACAACGGTATGTGTATTTTCGCCCTAGGCCATAGTAGTTATTGGTTTCGAGTATCAGACTTGCGAAAATTTTGATGGTTTCTCAACCATTCCTTAACTTCAAACTCCCATATCTCGCGAACGGATTGACGAACTCGAGAAATTCCTGTTGCATCTGAAAGTAGAAACTCTCCCGATTACAACGGTATGTACATTTTTCCGCTAGGCCATTGTAGTTATTTGTTTCGAGTATCAAACTTGCGAAAATTTTGATGATCTCTCAACCATTCCTTAACTTCAAACTCCCATATCTCGCGAACGGATTGACGAACTCGAGAAATTCCTGTTGCATCTGAAAGTAGAAACTCGCCCGATTACAATGGTATGTGTATTTTTGCACTAGGCCATAGTAGTTATTGGTTTCGAGTATCAGCCATGCGGAAATTTTAATGGTTTCTCAACCATTCCTTAAATTCAAACACCCATATCTCGCGAACGGATTGACGAACTCGAGAAATGCCTGTTGCATCTGAAATTAGAAGCTCGCCCGATTACAACGGTATGTGTATGTTTCCCCTAGGCCATTGTAGTTATTGGTTTCGAGTATCAGACTTTCGAAAATTTTGATGGTTTCTAAACCATCTCTTAACTCCAAAGTCCGACATATCGCGAACGGATAGACGAATCCGAATAATTCCTGTTGCATCTGAAATTAGAAACTCGCCCGATTACAACGGTATGTGTATGTTTCCCCTAGGCCATTGTAGTTATTGGTTTCGAGTATCATACTTGCGAAAATTTTGATGGTTTCTCAACCATTCCTTAACTTCAAACTCCCATATCTCGCGAACGGATTGACGAACTCGAGAAATTCCTGTTGCATCTGAAATTAGAAACTCGCCCGATTAAAACAGTAAGTGTATTTTTCCCCTAGGCCATTATAGTTATTGGTTTCGAGTACCAGACTTGCGAAAGTTTTGATGGTTTCTCAACCATTCCTTAAATTCAAACTCCCATATCTCGCGAACGGATTGTCGAACTCGAGAAATTCCTGTTGCGTCTGAAAGCAGAATCTCTCCCGATTACAACGGTATGTGTATTTTTCCCCAAGGCCATTATAGTTATTGGTTTCGAGTACCAGACTTGCGAAAAATTTGATGGTTTCTCAACCATTCCTTAACTTCAAACTCCCATATCTCGCGAACGGATTGACAAACTCGAGAAATTCGTGTTGCATCTGAAATTAGAAACTCGCCCGATAACAACGGTATGTGTATTTTTGCCCTAGACCATAGTAGTTATTGGTTTCGAGTACCAGACTTGCGAAAATTTTGATGGTTCATCAAACATTCCTTAACTTCAAACACCCATATCTCGCGAACGGATTGACGAACTCGAGAAATTCCTGTTGCATCTGATAGCAGAAACTCTCCCCATTACAACGGTATGTGTATTTTTGCCCTACGCCATAGTTGTTATTGGTTTCGAGTATCAGACTTGGGAAATTTTGATGGTTTCTCAACCATTCCTTAACTTCAAATTCCCATATCTCGCGAACGGATTAACGAACTCGAGAAATTCCTGTTGCATCTGAAATTAGAAACTCGCCCGATTACAACGGTATGTGTATGTTTCCCCTAGGCCATTGTAGTTATTGGTTTCGAGTATCAGACTTGCGAAATTTTGATGGTTTCTCAAACATTCTTTAATTTCAAAGTCCCATATCTCGCGAACGGATTGACGAATCCGAAAAATTCCTGTTGCGTCTGAAAGTAGGAAATCTCCAGATTACAACGGTATGTGTATTTTTCCCCTAGGCCATTGTAGTTATTGGTTTCGAGTATCAGACTTGCGAAAATTTTGATGGTTTCTCAACCATTCCTTAACTTCAAACTTCCATATCTCGCGAACGGATTGACGAACTCGAGAAATTCCTGTTGCATCTGAAATTAGAAACTCGCCCGATTAAAACAGTAAGTGTATTTTTCCCCTAGGCCATTATAGTTATTGGTTTCGAGTACCAGACTTGCGAAAGTTTTGATGGTTTCTCAACCATTCCTTAAATTCAAACTCCCATATCTCGCGAACGGATTGTCGAACTCGAGAAATGCCTGTTGCATCTGAAATTAGAAACTCGCCCGATTACAACGGTATGTGTATGTTTCCCCTAGGCCATTGTAGTTATTGGTATCGAGTATCAGACTTTCGAAAATTTTGATGGTTTCTAAACCATCTCTTAACTCCAAAGTCCGACATATCGCGAACGGATAGACGAATCCGAATAATTCCTGTTGCATCTGAAATTAGAAACTCGCCCGATTACAACGGTATGTGTATGTTTCCCCTAGGCCACTGTAGTTATTGGTTTCGAGTATCATACTTGCGAAAATTTTGATGGTTTCTCAACCATTCCTTAACTTCAAACTCCCATATCTCGCGAACGGATTGACGAACTCGAGAAATTCCTGTTGCATCTGAAATTAGAAACTCGCCCGATTAAAACAGTAAGTGTATTTTTCCCCTAGGCCATTATAGTTATTGGTTTCGAGTACCAGACTTGCGAAAGTTTTGATGGTTTCTCAACCATTCCTTAAATTCAAACTCCCATATCTCGCGAACGGATTGTCGAACTCGAGAAATTCCTGTTGCGTCTGAAAGCAGAATCTCTCCCGATTACAACGGTATGTGTATTTTTCCCCAAGGCCATTATAGTTATTGGTTTCGAGTACCAGACTTGCGAAAAATTTGATGGTTTCTCAACCATTCCTTAACTTCAAACTCCCATATCTCGCGAACGGATTGACAAACTCGAGAAATTCGTGTTGCATCTGAAATTAGAAACTCGCCCGATAACAACGGTATGTGTATTTTTGCCCTAGACCATAGTAGTTATTGGTTTCGAGTACCAGACTTGCGAAAATTTTGATGGTTCATCAAACATTCCTTAACTTCAAACACCCATATCTCGCGAACGGATTGACGAACTCGAGAAATTCCTGTTGCATCTGATAGCAGAAACTCTCCCCATTACAACGGTATGTGTATTTTTGCCCTACGCCATAGTTGTTATTGGTTTCGAGTATCAGACTTGGGAAATTTTGATGGTTTCTCAACCATTCCTTAACTTCAAATTCCCATATCTCGCGAACGGATTAACGAACTCGAGAAATTCCTGTTGCATCTGAAATTAGAAACTCGCCCGATTACAACGGTATGTGTATGTTTCCCCTAGGCCATTGTAGTTATTGGTTTCGAGTATCAGACTTGCGAAATTTTGATGGTTTCTCAAACATTCTTTAATTTCAAAGTCCCATTTCTCGCGAACGGATTGACGAATCCGAAAAATTCCTGTTGCGTCTGAAAGTAGGAAATCTCCAGATTACAACGGTATGTGTATTTTTCCCCTAGGCCATTGTAGTTATTGGTTTCGAGTATCAGACTTGCGAAAATTTTGATGGTTTCTCAACCATTCCTTAACTTCAAACTTCCATATCTCGCGAACGGATTGACGAACTCGAGAAATTCCTGTTGCATCTGAAATTAGAAACTCGCCCGATTAAAACAGTAAGTGTATTTTTCCCCTAGGCCATTATAGTTATTGGTTTCGAGTACCAGACTTGCGAAAGTTTTGATGGTTTCTCAACCATTCCTTAAATTCAAACTCCCATATCTCGCGAACGGATTGTCGAACTCGAGAAATTCCTGTTGCGTCTGAAAGCAGAATCTCTCCCGATTACAACGGTATGTGTATTTTTCCCCAAGGCCATTATAGTTATTGGTTTCGAGTACCAGACTTGCGAAAAATTTGATGGTTTCTCAACCATTCCTTAACTTCAAACTCCCATATCTCGCGAACGGATTGACAAACTCGAGAAATTCGTGTTGCATCTGATATTAGAAACTCGCCCGATTACAACGGTATGTGTATTTCTCCGCTAGGCCGTGTAGTTATTTGTTTCGACTATCAAACTTGCGAAAATTTTGATGGTCTCTCAACCAATCCTTAACTTCAAACTCCCATATCTCTCGAACGCATTGACGAACTCGAGAAATTCCTGTTGCATCTGGCAGAAGAAACTCGCCCGATAACAACGGTATGTGTATTTTTGCCCTAGACCATAGTAGTTATTGGTTTCGAGTACCAGACTTGCGAAAATTTTGATGGTTCATCAAACATTCCTTAACTTCAAACACCCATATCTCGCGAACGGATTGACGAACTCGAGAAATTCCTGTTGCATCTGATAGCAGAAACTCTCCCCATTACAACGGTATGTGTATTTTTGCCCTACGCCATAGTTGTTAGTGGTTTCGAGTATCGGACTTGCGAAATTTTGATGGTTTCTCAACCATTCCTTAACTTCAAATTCCCATATCTCGCGAACGGATTAACGAACTCGAGAAATTCCTGTTGCATCTGAAATTAGAAACTCGCCCGATTACAACGGTATGTGTATTTCTCCGCTAGGCCGTTGTAGTTATTTGTTTCGACTATCAAACTTGCGAAAATTTTGATGGTCTCTCAACCAATCCTTAACTTCAAACTCCCATATCTCTCGAACGCATTGACGAACTCGAGAAATTCCTGTTGCATCTGATAGCAGAAACTCTCCCCATTACAACGGTATGTGTATTTTTCCCCTAGGCCACTATAGTTATTTGTTTCGAGTATCAAACTTGCGAATATTTTGATTGTCTCTCAACCATTCCTTAACTTCAAACTCCCATATCTCGCGAACGGATTGACGAACTCGAGAAATTCCTGTTGCATCTGGCAGAAGAAACTCGCCCGATAACAACGGTATGTGTATTTTTGCCCTAGACCATAGTAGTTATTGGTTTCGAGTACCAGACTTGCGAAAATTTTGATGGTTCATCAAACATTCCTTAACTTCAAACACCCATATCTCGCGAACGGATTAACGAACTCGAGAAATTCCTGTTGCATCTGAAATTAGAAACTCGCCCGATTACAACGGTATGTGTATTTTTCCCCTAGGCCTTTGTAGTTATTGGTTTCGCGTATCAGACTTGCGAAAATTTTGATGGTTTCTCAACCATCTCTTAACACCAAACTCCGATATTTCGCGAACGGATTGACGAATCCGAAAAATTTTTGTTGCATCCGAAAGAAGAAACTCTCCCGATTACAACGGTATGTGCATTTTTCTGCTAGGCCATTGTAGTTATTTGTTTCGACTCTCAAACTTGCGAAAATATTGATGGTCTCTCAACTATTCCTTAAAATCAAACTCCCATATCTCTCGAACGGATTGACGAACTCGAGAAATTCCTGTTGCGTCTGACAGCAGAAACTCGCCCGATAACAACGGTATGTGTATTTTTGCCCTAGACTATAGTAGTTGTTGGTTTCGAGTACCAGACTTGCGAAAATTTTGATGTTTCATCAAACATTCCTTAACTTCAAACACCCATATCTCGCGAACGGATTGACGAACTCGAGAAATTCCTTTTGCATCTGAAAGCAGAAACACGCCCGATTACCGCGGTATGTGTACCTTTCCGTAGGCCATTCTAGTTATTTGTTTCGAGTATCAGACATGCGAAAATTTTGATGGTTGCTCAACCATTCCTTAACTTCAAACTCCCATATCTCGCGAACGGATTGTCGAACTCGAGAAATTCCTGTTGCGTCTGAAAGCAGAATCTCTCCCGATTACAACGGTATGTGTATTTTTCCCCAAGGCCATTATAGTTATTGGTTTCGAGTACCAGACTTGCGAAAAATTTGATGGTTTCTCAACCATTCCTTAACTTCAAACTCCCATATCTCGCGAACGGATTGACAAACTCGAGAAATTCGTGTTGCATCTGAAATTAGAAACTCGCCCGATAACAACGGTATGTGTATTTTTGCCCTAGACCATAGTAGTTATTGGTTTCGAGTACCAGACTTGCGAAAATTTTGATGGTTCATCAAACATTCCTTAACTTCAAACACCCATATCTCGCGAACGGATTGACGAACTCGAGAAATTCCTGTTGCATCTGATAGCAGAAACTCTCCCCATTACAACGGTATGTGTATTTTTGCCCTACGCCATAGTTGTTATTGGTTTCGAGTATCAGACTTGGGAAATTTTGATGGTTTCTCAACCATTCCTTAACTTCAAATTCCCATATCTCGCGAACGGATTAACGAACTCGAGAAATTCCTGTTGCATCTGAAATTAGAAACTCGCCCGATTACAACGGTATGTGTATGTTTCCCCTAGGCCATTGTAGTTATTGGTTTCGAGTATCAGACTTGCGAAATTTTGATGGTTTCTCAAACATTCTTTAATTTCAAAGTCCCATTTCTCGCGAACGGATTGACGAATCCGAAAAATTCCTGTTGCGTCTGAAAGTAGGAAATCTCCAGATTACAACGGTATGTGTATTTTTCCCCTAGGCCATTGTAGTTATTGGTTTCGAGTATCAGACTTGCGAAAATTTTGATGGTTTCTCAACCATTCCTTAACTTCAAACTTCCATATCTCGCGAACGGATTGACGAACTCGAGAAATTCCTGTTGCATCTGAAATTAGAAACTCGCCCGATTAAAACAGTAAGTGTATTTTTCCCCTAGGCCATTATAGTTATTGGTTTCGAGTACCAGACTTGCGAAAGTTTTGATGGTTTCTCAACCATTCCTTAAATTCAAACTCCCATATCTCGCGAACGGATTGTCGAACTCGAGAAATTCCTGTTGCGTCTGAAAGCAGAATCTCTCCCGATTACAACGGTATGTGTATTTTTCCCCAAGGCCATTATAGTTATTGGTTTCGAGTACCAGACTTGCGAAAAATTTGATGGTTTCTCAACCATTCCTTAACTTCAAACTCCCATATCTCGCGAACGGATTGACAAACTCGAGAAATTCGTGTTGCATCTGATATTAGAAACTCGCCCGATTACAACGGTATGTGTATTTCTCCGCTAGGCCGTGTAGTTATTTGTTTCGACTATCAAACTTGCGAAAATTTTGATGGTCTCTCAACCAATCCTTAACTTCAAACTCCCATATCTCTCGAACGCATTGACGAACTCGAGAAATTCCTGTTGCATCTGGCAGAAGAAACTCGCCCGATAACAACGGTATGTGTATTTTTGCCCTAGACCATAGTAGTTATTGGTTTCGAGTACCAGACTTGCGAAAATTTTGATGGTTCATCAAACATTCCTTAACTTCAAACACCCATATCTCGCGAACGGATTGACGAACTCGAGAAATTCCTGTTGCATCTGATAGCAGAAACTCTCCCCATTACAACGGTATGTGTATTTTTGCCCTACGCCATAGTTGTTAGTGGTTTCGAGTATCGGACTTGCGAAATTTTGATGGTTTCTCAACCATTCCTTAACTTCAAATTCCCATATCTCGCGAACGGATTAACGAACTCGAGAAATTCCTGTTGCATCTGAAATTAGAAACTCGCCCGATTACAACGGTATGTGTATTTCTCCGCTAGGCCGTTGTAGTTATTTGTTTCGACTATCAAACTTGCGAAAATTTTGATGGTCTCTCAACCAATCCTTAACTTCAAACTCCCATATCTCTCGAACGCATTGACGAACTCGAGAAATTCCTGTTGCATCTGATAGCAGAAACTCTCCCCATTACAACGGTATGTGTATTTTTCCCCTAGGCCACTATAGTTATTTGTTTCGAGTATCAAACTTGCGAATATTTTGATTGTCTCTCAACCATTCCTTAACTTCAAACTCCCATATCTCGCGAACGGATTGACGAACTCGAGAAATTCCTGTTGCATCTGGCAGAAGAAACTCGCCCGATAACAACGGTATGTGTATTTTTGCCCTAGACCATAGTAGTTATTGGTTTCGAGTACCAGACTTGCGAAAATTTTGATGGTTCATCAAACATTCCTTAACTTCAAACACCCATATCTCGCGAACGGATTAACGAACTCGAGAAATTCCTGTTGCATCTGAAATTAGAAACTCGCCCGATTACAACGGTATGTGTATTTTTCCCCTAGGCCTTTGTAGTTATTGGTTTCGCGTATCAGACTTGCGAAAATTTTGATGGTTTCTCAACCATCTCTTAACACCAAACTCCGATATTTCGCGAACGGATTGACGAATCCGAAAAATTTTTGTTGCATCCGAAAGAAGAAACTCTCCCGATTACAACGGTATGTGCATTTTTCTGCTAGGCCATTGTAGTTATTTGTTTCGACTATCAAACTTGCGAAAATATTGATGGTCTCTCAACTATTCCTTAAAATCAAACTCCCATATCTCTCGAACGGATTGACGAACTCGAGAAATTCCTGTTGCGTCTGACAGCAGAAACTCGCCCGATAACAACGGTATGTGTATTTTTGCCCTAGACTATAGTAGTTATTGGTTTCGAGTACCAGACTTGCGAAAATTTTGATGTTTCATCAAACATTCCTTAACTTCAAACACCCATATCTCGCGAACGGATTGACGAACTCGAGAAATTCCTGTTGCGTCTGACAGCAGAAACTCGCCCGATAACAACGGTATGTGTATTTTTCCCCTAGGCAATTCCAGTTAATGGTTTCGAGTATCAGACATGCGAAAATTTTGATGGTTGCTCAACCATTCCTTAACTTCAAACTCCCATACCTTGCGAACGGATTGTCGAACTCGAGAAATTCCTGTTGCATCTGAAAGCACAAACTCGCCCGATTACCACGGTGTGTGTACTTTTCCCCCAGGCCATTCCAGTTATTTGTTTCGAGGATCAGACATGCGAAAATTTTGATGGTTGCTCAACCATTCCTTAACTTCAAACTCCCATATCTCGCGAACGGATTGTCGAACTCGAGAAATTCCTGTTGCATCTGACAGCAGAAACTCGCCCGATTACAACGGTATGTGTATTTTTGCCCTAGGCTATAGTAGTTATTGGTTTCGAGTATCAGACTTGCGAAATTTTGATGGTTTCTCAACCATTCCTTAACTTCAAATTCCGATATCTCGCGAACGGATTGACGAACTCGAGAAATTCCTGTTGCATCTGAAAGCAGAATCTCTCCCGATTACAACGGTATGTGTATTTTTCCCCTAGGCCATTATGGTTATTGGTTTCGAGTACCAGACTTGCGAAAATGTTGATGGTTTCTCAACCATTCCTTAACTTCAAACTCCCATATCTCGCGAACGGATTGACCAACTCGAGAAATTCCTGTTGCATCTGAAAGCAGAAACTCGCCCGATTACCACGGTATGTGTACTTTTCCCCTAGGCCATTCCAGTTACTGGTTTCGGGTATCAGACATGCGAAAATTTTGATGGTTGCTCAACCATTCCTTAACTTCAAACTCCCATACCTTGCGAACGGATTGTCGAACTCGAGAAATTCCTGTTGCATCTGAAAGCACAAACTCGCCCGATTACCACGGTATGTGTACTTTTCCCCCAGGCCATTCCAGTTATTTGTTTCGAGGATCAGACATGCGAAAATTTTGATGGTTGCTCAACCATTCCTTAACTTCAAACTCCCATATCTCGCGAACGGATTGTCGAACTCGAGAAATTCCTGTTGCATCTGACAGCAGAAACTCGCCCGATTACCACGGTATGTGTACTTTTCCCCTAGGCCATTCCAGTTACTGGTTTCGAGTATCAGACATGCGAAAATTTTGATGGTAGCTCAACCATTTCTTAACTTCAAACTCCCATATCTCGCGAACGGATTGACCAACTCGAGAAATTCCTGTTGCATCTGAAAGCAGAAACTCGCCCGATTACCACGGTATGTGTACTTTTCCCCTAGGCCATTCCAGTTACTGGTTTCGGGTATCAGACATGCGAAAATTTTGATGGTTGCTCAACCATTCCTTAACTTCAAACTCCCATACCTTGCGAACGGATTGTCGAACTCGAGAAATTCCTGTTGCATCTGAAAGCACAAACTCGCCCGATTACCACGGTATGTGTACTTTTCCCCCAGGCCATTCCAGTTATTTGTTTCGAGGATCAGACATGCGAAAATTTTGATGGTTGCTCAACCATTCCTTAACTTCAAACTCCCATATCTCGCGAACGGATTGTCGAACTCGAGAAATTCCTGTTGCATCTGACAGCAGAAACTCGCCCGATTACCACGGTATGTGTACTTTTCCCCTAGGCCATTCCAGTTACTGGTTTCGAGTATCAGACATGCGAAAATTTTGATGGTAGCTCAACCATTTCTTAACTTCAAACTCCCATATCTCGCGAACGGATTGTCGAACTCGAGAAATTCCTGTTGCATCTGACAGCAGAATCGCGCCCGATTACAACGGTATGTGTATTTTTGCCCTAGGCCATAGTAGTTATTGGTTTCGAGTATCAGACATGCGAAAATTTGGATGGTTGCTCAACCATTCCTTAAATTCAAACTCCCATATCTCGCGAACGGATTGTCGAACTCGAGAAATTCCTGTTGCATCTGACAGCAGAATCTCGCCCGATTACAACGGTATGTGTATTTTTGCCCTAGGCCATAGTAGTTATTGGTTTCGAGTATCAGACTTGCGAAATTTTGATGGTTTCTCAACCATTCCTTAACTTCAAATTCCCATATCTCGCGGACGGATTGACGAACTCGAGAAATTGCTGTTGCATCTGAAAGCAGAAACTCTCCCGATTACAACGGTATGTGTATTTTTCCCCTAGGCCATTATAGTTATTGGTTTCGAGTTCCAGACTTGCGAAAATTTTGATGGTTTCTCAACCATTCCTTAACTTCAAATTCCCATATCGCGCGAACGGATTGACTAACTTGAGAAGTTCCTGTTGCATCTGACAGCAGAAACTCGCCCGATTACAACGGTATGTGTATTTTTGGCCTAGGCCATAGTAGTTATTGGTTTCGAGTATCAGACTTGCGAAATTTTGATGGTTTCTCAACCATTCCTTAACTTCAAATTCCGATATCTCGCGAACGGATTGACGAACTCGAGAAATTCCTGTTGCATCTGAAAGCAGAATCTCTCTCGATTACAACGGTATGTGTATTTTTCCCCTAGGCCATTATGGTCACTGGTTTCGAGTACCAGACTTGCGAAAATTGTGAAGGTTTCTCAACCATTCCTTAACTTCAAACTCCCATATCTCGCGAACGGATTGACGAACTCGAGAAATTCCTGCTGCATCTGAAAGCAGAAACTAGCCCGATTACCATTGTATGTGTACTTTTCCCCTAGGCCATTCCAGTTACTGGTTTCGAGTATCAGACGTGCGAAAATTTGGATGGTTGCTCAACCATTCCTTAAATTCAAACTCCCATATCTCGCGAACGGATTGTCGAAATCGAGAAATTCCTGTTGCATCTGACAGCAGAATCTCGCCCGATTACAACGGTATGTGTATTTTTGCCCTAGGCCATAGAAGTTATTGGTTTCGAGTATCAGACTTGCGAAATTTTGATGGTTTCTCAACCATTCCTTAACTTCAAATTCCCATATCTCGCGGACGGATTCACGAACTCGAGAAATTGCTGTTGCATCTGAAAGCAGAAACTCTCCCGATTACAACGGTATGCGTATTTTTCCCCTAGGCCATTATAGTTATTGGTTTCGAGTTCCAGACTTGCGAAAATTTTGATGGTTTCTCAACCATTCCTTAACTTCAAATTCCCATATCGCGCGAACGGATTGACTAACTTGAGAAGTTCCTGTTGCATCTGACAGCAGAAACTCGCCCGATTACAACGGTATGTGTATTTTTGCCCTAGGCCATAGTAGTTATTGGTTTCGAGTATCAGACTTGCGAAATTTTGATGGTTTCTCAACCATTCCTTAACTTCAAATTCCGATATCTCGCGAACGGATTGACGAACTCGAGAAATTCCTGTTGCATCTGAAAGCAGAATCTCTCTCGATTACAACGGTATGTGTATTTTTCCCCTAGGCCATTATGGTCACTGGTTTCGAGTACCAGACTTGCGAAAATTGTGAAGGTTTCTGAACCATTCCTTAACTTCAAACTCCCATATCTCGCGAACGGATTGACCAACTCGAGAAATTCCTGTTGCATCTGAAAGCAGAAACTCGCCCGATTACCACGGTATGTGTACTTTTCCCCTAGGCCATTCCAGTTACTGGTTTCGAGTATCAGACATGCGAAAATTTTGATGGTTGCTCAACCATTCCTTAACTTCAAACTCCCATACCTTGCGAACGGATTGTCGAACTCGAGAAATTCCTGTTGCATCTGAAAGCACAAACTCGCCCGATTACCACGGTATGTGTACTTTTCCCCCAGGCCATTCCAGTTATTTGTTTCGAGGATCAGACATGCGAAAATTTTGATGGTTGCTCAACCATTCCTTAACTTCAAACTCCCATATCTCGCGAACGGATTGTCGAACTCGAGAAATTCCTGTTGCATCTGACAGCAGAAACTCGCCCGATTACCACGGTATGTGTACTTTTCCCCTAGGCCATTCCAGTTACTGGTTTCGAGTATCAGACATGCGAAAATTTTGATGGTAGCTCAACCATTTCTTAACTTCAAACTCCCATATCTCGCGAACGGATTGTCGAACTCGAGAAATTCCTGTTGCATCTGACAGCAGAATCGCGCCCGATTACAACGGTATGTGTATTTTTGCCCTAGGCCATAGTAGTTATTGGTTTCGAGTATCAGACATGCGAAAATTTGGATGGTTGCTCAACCATTCCTTAAATTCAAACTCCCATATCTCGCGAACGGATTGTCGAACTCGAGAAATTCCTGTTGCATCTGACAGCAGAATCTCGCCCGATTACAACGGTATGTGTATTTTTGCCCTAGGCCATAGTAGTTATTGGTTTCGAGTATCAGACTTGCGAAATTTTGATGGTTTCTCAACCATTCCTTAACTTCAAATTCCCATATCACGCGGACGGATTGACGAACTCGAGAAATTGCTGTTGCATCTGAAAGCAGAAACTCTCCCGATTACAACGGTATGTGTATTTTTCCCCTAGGCCATTATAGTTATTGGTTTCGAGTTCCAGACTTGCGAAAATTTTGATGGTTTCTCAACCATTCCTTAACTTCAAATTCCCATATCGCGCGAACGGATTGACTAACTTGAGAAGTTCCTGTTGCATCTGACAGCAGAAACTCGCCCGATTACAACGGTATGTGTATTTTTGGCCTAGGCCATAGTAGTTATTGGTTTCGAGTATCAGACTTGCGAAATTTTGATGGTTTCTCAACCATTCCTTAACTTCAAATTCCGATATCTCGCGAACGGATTGACGAACTCGAGAAATTCCTGTTGCATCTGAAAGCAGAATCTCTCTCGATTACAACGGTATGTGTATTTTTCCCCTAGGCCATTATGGTCACTGGTTTCGAGTACCAGACTTGCGAAAATTGTGAAGGTTTCTCAACCATTCCTTAACTTCAAACTCCCATATCTCGCGAACGGATTGACGAACTCGAGAAATTCCTGCTGCATCTGAAAGCAGAAACTAGCCCGATTACCATTGTATGTGTACTTTTCCCCTAGGCCATTCCAGTTACTGGTTTCGAGTATCAGACGTGCGAAAATTTGGATGGTTGCTCAACCATTCCTTAAATTCAAACTCCCATATCTCGCGAACGGATTGTCGAAATCGAGAAATTCCTGTTGCATCTGACAGCAGAATCTCGCCCGATTACAACGGTATGTGTATTTTTGCCCTAGGCCATAGAAGTTATTGGTTTCGAGTATCAGACTTGCGAAATTTTGATGGTTTCTCAACCATTCCTTAACTTCAAATTCCCATATCTCGCGGACGGATTCACGAACTCGAGAAATTGCTGTTGCATCTGAAAGCAGAAACTCTCCCGATTACAACGGTATGCGTATTTTTCCCCTAGGCCATTATAGTTATTGGTTTCGAGTTCCAGACTTGCGAAAATTTTGATGGTTTCTCAACCATTCCTTAACTTCAAATTCCCATATCGCGCGAACGGATTGACTAACTTGAGAAGTTCCTGTTGCATCTGACAGCAGAAACTCGCCCGATTACAACGGTATGTGTATTTTTGCCCTAGGCCATAGTAGTTATTGGTTTCGAGTATCAGACTTGCGAAATTTTGATGGTTTCTCAACCATTCCTTAACTTCAAATTCCGATATCTCGCGAACGGATTGACGAACTCGAGAAATTCCTGTTGCATCTGAAAGCAGAATCTCTCTCGATTACAACGGTATGTGTATTTTTCCCCTAGGCCATTATGGTCACTGGTTTCGAGTACCAGACTTGCGAAAATTGTGAAGGTTTCTGAACCATTCCTTAACTTCAAACTCCCATATCTCGCGAACGGATTGACGAACTCGAGAAATTCCTGCTGCATCTGAAAGCAGAAACTAGCCCGATTACCATTGTATGTGTACTTTTCCCCTAGGCCATTCCAGTTACTGGTTTCGAGTATCAGACGTGCGAAAATTTGGATGGTTGCTCAACCATTCCTTAAATTCAAACTCCCATATCTCGCGAACGGATTGTCGAACTCGAGAAATTCCGGTTGCATCTGACAGCAGAATCTCTCCCGATTACAACGGTATGTGTATTTTTCCCCTAGGTCATTATTGTTATTGGTTTCGAGTACCAGACTTGCGAAAATGTTGATGGTTTCTCGACCATTCCTCAGCTTCAAACTCCCATATCTCGCGAACGGATTGACGAACTCGAGAAATTCCTATTGCATCTGGAAGCAGAAACTCGCCCGATTACCACGGTATGTGTACTTTTCCCCCAGGTCATTCCAGTTATTTGTTTCGAGGATCAGACATGCGAAAATTTTGATGGTTGCTCAACCATTCCTTAACTTCAAACTCCCATATCTCGCGAACGGATTGTCGAACTCGAGAAATTCCTGTTGCATCTGACAGCAGAAACTCGCCCGATTACAACGGTATGTGTATTTTTGCCCTAGGCTATAGTAGTTATTGGTTTCGAGTATCAGACTTGCGAAATTTTGATGGTTTCTCAACCATTCCTTAACTTCAAATTCCGATATCTCGCGAACGGATTGACGAACTCGAGAAATTCCTGTTGCATCTGAAAGCAGAATCTCTCCCGATTACAACGGTATGTGTATTTTTCCCCTAGGCCATTATGGTTATTGGTTTCGAGTACCAGACTTGCGAAAATTTTGATGGTTGCTCAACCATTCCTTAACTTCAAACTCCCATATCTCGCGAACGGATTGTCGAACTCGAGAAATTCCTGTTGCATCTGACAGCAGAAACTCGCCCGATTACCACGGTATGTGTACTTTTCCCCTAGGCCATTCCAGTTACTGGTTTCGAGTATCAGACATGCGAAAATTTTGATGGTAGCTCAACCATTTCTTAACTTCAAACTCCCATATCTCGCGAACGGATTGTCGAACTCGAGAAATTCCTGTTGCATCTGACAGCAGAATCGCGCCCGATTACAACGGTATGTGTATTTTTGCCCTAGGCCATAGTAGTTATTGGTTTCGAGTATCAGACATGCGAAAATTTGGATGGTTGCTCAACCATTCCTTAAATTCAAACTCCCATATCTCGCGAACGGATTGTCGAACTCGAGAAATTCCTGTTGTATCTGACAGCGGAATCTCGCCCGATTACAACGGTATGTGTATTTTTGCCCTAGGCCATAGAAGTTATTGGTTTCGAGTATCAGACTTGCGAAATTTTGATGGTATCTCAACCATTCCTTAACTTCAAATTCCCATATCTCGCGGACGGATTGACGAACTGGAGAAATTGCTGTTGCATCTGAAAGCAGAAACTCTCCCGATTACAACGGTATGTGTATTTTTCCCCTAGGCCATTATAGTTATTGGTTTCGAGTTCCAGACTTGCGAAAATTTTGATGGTTTCTCAACCATTCCTTAACTTCAAATTCCCATATCGCGCGAACGGATTGACTAACTTGAGAAGTTCCTGTTGCATCTGACAGCAGAAACTCGCCCGATTACAACGGTATGTGTATTTTTGGCCTAGGCCAAAGTAGTTATTGGTTTCGAGTATCAGACTTGCGAAATTTTGATGGTTTCTCAACCATTCCTTAACTTCAAATTCCGATATCTCGCGAACGGATTGACGAACTCGAGAAATTCCTGTTGCATCTGAAAGCAGAATCTCTCTCGATTACAACGGTATGTGTATTTTTCCCCTAGGCCATTATGGTCACTGGTTTCGAGTACCAGACTTGCGAAAATTGTGAAGGTTTCTCAACCATTCCTTAACTTCAAACTCCCATATCTCGCGAACGGATTGACGAACTCGAGAAATTCCTGCTGCATCTGAAAGCAGAAACTAGCCCGATTACCATTGTATGTGTACTTTTCCCCTAGGCCATTCCAGTTACTGGTTTCGAGTATCAGACGTGCGAAAATTTGGATGGTTGCTCAACCATTCCTTAAATTCAAACTCCCATATCTCGCGAACGGATTGTCGAAATCGAGAAATTCCTGTTGCATCTGACAGCAGAATCTCGCCCGATTACAACGGTATGTGTATTTTTGCCCTAGGCCATAGAAGTTATTGGTTTCGAGTATCAGACTTGCGAAATTTTGATGGTTTCTCAACCATTCCTTAACTTCAAATTCCCATATCTCGCGGACGGATTGACGAACTCGAGAAATTGCTGTTGCATCTGAAAGCAGAAACTCTCCCGATTACAACGGTATGCGTATTGTTCCCCTAGGCCATTATAGTTATTGGTTTCGAGTTCCAGACTTGCGAAAATTTTGATGGTTTCTCAACCATTCCTTAACTTCAAATTCCCATATCGCGCGAACGGATTGACTAACTTGAGAAGTTCCTGTTGCATCTGACAGCAGAAACTCGCCCGATTACAACGGTATGTGTATTTTTGCCCTAGGCCATAGTAGTTATTGGTTTCGAGTATCAGACTTGCGAAATTTTGATGGTTTCTCAACCATTCCTTAACTTCAAATTCCGATATCTCGCGAACGGATTGACGAACTCGAGAAATTCCTGTTGCATCTGAAAGCAGAATCTCTCTCGATTACAACGGTATGTGTATTTTTCCCCTAGGCCATTATGGTCACTGGTTTCGAGTACCAGACTTGCGAAAATTGTGAAGGTTTCTGAACCATTCCTTAACTTCAAACTCCCATATCTCGCGAACGGATTGACGAACTCGAGAAATTCCTGCTGCATCTGAAAGCAGAAACTAGCCCGATTACCATTGTATGTGTACTTTTCCCCTAGGCCATTCCAGTTACTGGTTTCGAGTATCAGACGTGCGAAAATTTGGATGGTTGCTCAACCATTCCTTAAATTCAAACTCCCATATCTCGCGAACGGATTGTCGAACTCGAGAAATTCCGGTTGCATCTGACAGCAGAATCTCTCCCGATTACAACGGTATGTGTATTTTTCCCCTAGGTCATTATTGTTATTGGTTTCGAGTACCAGACTTGCGAAAATGTTGATGGTTTCTCGACCATTCCTCAGCTTCAAACTCCCATATCTCGCGAACGGATTGACGAACTCGAGAAATTCCTATTGCATCTGGAAGCAGAAACTCGCCCGATTACCACGGTATGTGTACTTTTCCCCCAGGCCATTCCAGTTATTTGTTTCGAGGATCAGACATGCGAAAATTTTGATGGTTGCTCAACCATTCCTTAACTTCAAACTCCCATATCTCGCGAACGGATTGTCGAACTCGAGAAATTCCTGTTGCATCTGACAGCAGAAACTCGCCCGATTACAACGGTATGTGTATTTTTGCCCTAGGCTATAGTAGTTATTGGTTTCGAGTATCAGACTTGCGAAATTTTGATGGTTTCTCAACCATTCCTTAACTTCAAATTCCGATATCTCGCGAACGGATTGACGAACTCGAGAAATTCCTGTTGCATCTGAAAGCAGAATCTCTCCCGATTACAACGGTATGTGTATTTTTCCCCTAGGCCATTATGGTTATTGGTTTCGAGTACCAGACTTGCGAAAATGTTGATGGTTTCTCAACCATTCCTTAACTTCAAACTCCCATATCTCGCGAACGGATTGACCAACTCGAGAAATTCCTGTTGCATCTGAAAGCAGAAACTCGCCCGATTACCACGGTATGTGTACTTTTCCCCTAGGCCATTCCAGTTACTGGTTTCGAGTATCAGACATGCGAAAATTTTGAGGGTAGCTCAACCATTTCTTAACTTCAAACTCCCATATCTCGCGAACGGATTGACCAACTCGAGAAATTCCTGTTGCATCTGACAGCAGAATCTCGCCCGATTACAACGGTATGTGTATTTTTGCCCTAGGCCATAGTAGTTATTGGTTTCGAGTATCAGACTTGCGAAATTTTGATGGTTTCTCAAGCATTCCTTAACTTCAAATTCCCATATCTCGCGTACGGATTGACGAACTCGAGAAATTGCTGTTGCATCTGAAAGCAGAAACTCTCCCGATGACAACTGTATGTGTATTTTTCCCCTAGGCCATTATATTATAGTTATTGGTTTCGAGTACCAGACTTGCGAAAATTTTGATGGTTTCCCAACCATTCCTTAACTTCAAACTCCCATATCTCGCGAACGGATTGACCAACTCGAGAAATTCCTGCTGCATCTGACAGCAGAAACTCGCACGATTACAACGGTATGTGTATCTTTGCCCTAGGCCATAGTAGTTATTGGTTTCGAGTATCAGACTTGCGAAATTTTGATGGTTTCTCAAGCATTCCTTAACTTCAAATTCCCATATCTCGCGAACGGATTGACGAACTCGAGAAATTCCTGTTGCATCTGAAAGCAGAAACTCGCCCGATTACCACGGTATGTGTACTTTTCCCCTAGGCCATTCCAGTTACTGGTTTCGAGTATCAGACGTGCGAAAATTTTGAAGGTAGCTCAACCATTCCTTAACTTCAAACTCCCATATCTCGCGAACGGATAGTCGAACTCGAGACATTCCTGTTGCATCTAACAGCAGAATCTCGCCCGATTACAGCGGTATGTGTATTTTTGCCCTAGGCCATAGTAGTTATTGGTTTCGAGTATCAGACTTGCGAAATTTTGATAGTTTCTCAACCATTCCCTAACTTCAAATTCCCATATCTCGCGAACGAATTGACGAACTCGAGAAATTCCTGTTGCATCTGACAGAAGAAACTCGCCCGATTACAACGGTATGTGTATTTTTGCCCTAGGCCATAGTAGTTATTGGTTTCGAGTATCAGACTTGCGAAATTTTGATGGTTTCTCAACCATTCCTTAACTTCAAATTCCCATATCTCGCGAACGAATTGACGAACTCGAGAAATTCCTGTTGCATCTGACAGCAGAATCTCGCCCGATTACCACGATATGTGTACTTTTCCCCTAGGCCATTCCAGTTATTGGTTTCGAGTATCAGGCATGCGAAAATTTTGATGGTTGCTCAACCATTCCTTAACTTCAAACTCCCATATCTCGCGAACGGATTGACCAACTCGAGAAATTCCTGTTGCATCTGAAAGCAGAAACTCGCCCGATTACCACGGTATGTGTACTTTTCCCCTAGGCCATTCCAGTTATTTGTTTCGAGGATCAGACATGCGAAAATTTTGATGGTTGCTCAACCATTCCTTAACTTCAAACTCCCATATCTCGCGAACGGATTGTCGAACTCGAGAAATTCCTGTTGCATCTGACAGCAGAAACTCGCCCGATTACCACGGTATGTGTACTTTTCCCCTAGGCCATTCCAGTTACTGGTTTCGAGTATCAGACGTGCGAAAATTTGGATGGTTGCTCAACCATTCCTTAAATTCAAACTCCCATATCTCGCGAACGGATTGTCGAACTCGAGAAATTCCGGTTGCATCTGACAGCAGAATCTCTCCCGATTACAACGGTATGTGTATTTTTCCCCTAGGTCATTATAGTTATTGGTTTCGAGTACCCGACTTGCGAAAATGTTGATGGTTTCTCGACCATTCCTCAGCTTCAAACTCCCATATCTCGCGAACGGATTGACGAACTCGAGAAATTCCTATTGCATCTGAAAGCAGAAACTCGCCCGATTACCACGGTATGTGTACTTTTCCCCTAGGCCATTCCAGTTAATGGTTTCGAGTATCAGACATGCGAAAATTTTGATGGTTGCTCAACCATTCCTTAACTTCAAACTCCCATATCTCGCGAACGGATTGACGAACTCGAGAAATTCCTGCTGCATCTGAAAGCAGAAACTAGCCCGATTACCATTGTATGTGTACTTTTCCCCTAGGCCATTCCAGTTACTGGTTTCGAGTATCAGACGTGCGAAAATTTGGATGGTTGCTCAACCATGCCTTAAATTCAAACTCCCATATCTCGCGAACGGATTGTCGAACTCGAGAAATTCCGGTTGCATCTGACAGCAGAATCTCTCCCGATTACAACGGTATGTGTATTTTTCCCCTAGGTCATTATTGTTATTGGTTTCGAGTACCTGACTTGCGAAAATGTTGATGGTTTCTCGACCATTCCTCAGCTTCAAACTCCCATATCTCGCGAACGGATTGACGAACTCGAGAAATTCCTATTGCATCTGAAAGCAGAAACTCGCCCGATTACCACGGTATGTGTACTTTTCCCCTAGGCCATTCCAGTTAATGGTTTCGAGTATCAGACATTCGAAAATTTTGATGGTTGCTCAACCATTCGTTAACTTCAAACTCCCATACCTTGCGAACGGATTGTCGAACTCGAGAAATTCCTGTTGCATCTGAAAGCACAAACTCGCCCGATTACCACGGTATGTGTACTTTTCCCCCAGGCCATTCCAGTTATTTGTTTCGAGGATCAGACATGCGAAAATTTTGATGGTTGCTCAACCATTCCTTAACTTCAAACTCCCATATCTCGCGAACGGATTGTCGAACTCGAGAAATTCCTGTTGCATCTGACAGCAGAAACTCGCCCGATTACAACGGTATGTGTATTTTTGCCCTAGGCTATAGTAGTTATTGGTTTCGAGTATCAGACTTGCGAAATTTTGATGGTTTCTCAACCATTCCTTAACTTCAAATTCCGATATCTCGCGAACGGATTGACGAACTCGAGAAATTCCTGTTGCATCTGAAAGCAGAATCTCTCCCGATTACAACGGTATGCGTATTTTTCCCCTAGGCCATTATGGTTATTGGTTTCGAGTACCAGACTTGCGAAAATGTTGATGGTTTCTCAACCATTCCTTAACTTCAAACTCCCATATCTCGCGAACGGATTGACCAACTCGAGAAATTCCTGCTGCATCTGACAGCAGAAACTCGCACGATTACAACGGTATGTGTATTTTTGACCTAGGCCATAGTAGTTATTGGTTTCGAGTATCAGACTTGCGAAATTTTGATGGTATCTCAACCATTCCTTAACTTCAAATTCCCATATCTCGCGAACGGATTGACCAACTCGAGAAATTCCTGTTGCATCTGAAAGCAGAAACTCGCCCGATTACCACGGTATGTGTACTTTTCCCCTAGGCCATTCCAGTTACTGGTTTCGAGTATCAGAGATGCGAAAATTTTGAGGGTAGCTCAACCATTTCTTAACTTCAAACTCCCATATCTCGCGAACGGATTGACCAACTCGAGAAATTCCTGTTGCATCTGACAGCAGAATCTCGCCCGATTACAACGGTATGTGTATTTTTGCCCTAGGCCATAGTAGTTATTGGTTTCGAGTATCAGACTTGCGAAATTTTGATGGTATCTCAACCATTCCTTAACTTCAAATTCCCATATCTCGCGAACGGATTGACGAACTCGAGAAATTGCTGTTGCATCTGAAAGCAGAAACTCTCCCGATGACAACTGTATGTGTACTTTTCCCCTAGGCCATTCCAGTTACTGGTTTCGAGTATCAGACGTGCGAAAATTTTGAAGGTAGCTCAACCATTCCTTAACTTCAAACTCCCATATCTCGCGAACGGTTAGTCGAACTCGAGACATTCCTGTTGCATCTAACAGCAGAATCTCGCCCGATTACAGCGGTATGTGTATTTTTGCCCTAGGCCATGGTAGTTATTGGTTTCGAGTATCACACTTGCGAAATTTTGATAGTTTCTCAACCATTCCCTAACTTCAAATTCCCATATCTCGCGAACGAATTGACGAACTCGAGAAATTCCTGTTGCATCTGACAGCAGAAACTCACCCGATTACAACGGTATGTGTATTTTTGCCCTAGGCCATAGTAGTTATTGGTTTCGAGTATCAGACTTGCGAAATTTTTATGGTTTCTCAACCATTCCTTAACTTCAAATTCCCATATCTCGCGAACGAATTGACGAACTCGAGAAATTCCTGTTGCATCTGAAAGCAGAAACTGTACCGATTACAACGGTATGTGTTGTTTTGCCCTAGGACATAGTAGTTATTGGTTTCGAGTACCAGACTTGCGAAAATTTTGATGGTTGCTCAACCATTCCTTAACTTCAAATTCCGATATCTCGCGAACGGATTGACCAACTCGGAATATTCCTGTTGCATCTGAAAGCAGAAACTCGCCCGATTACCACGGTATGTGTACTTTTCCCCTAGGCCATTCCAGTTACTGGTTTCGAGTATCAGGCATGCGAAAATTTTGATGGTAGCTCAACCATTTCTTAACTTCAAACTCCCATATCTCGCGAACGGATTGTCGAACTCGAGAAATTCCTGTTGCATCTGACAGCAGAATCTCGCCCGATTACAACGGTATGTGTATTTTTCCTCTAGGCCATTATAGTTATTGGATTCGAGTACCAGACTTGCGAAAATTTTGATGGTTTCTCAACCATTCCTTAACTTCAAATTCCCATCTCTCGCGAACGGATTGACGAACTCGAGAAATTCCCGTTGCATCTGAAAGCAGAATCTCTCCCGATTACAACGGTATGTGTATTTTTCCCCTAGGTCATTATAGTTATTGGTTTCGAGTACCAGACTTGCGAAAATGTTGATGGTTTCTCGACCATTCCTCAGCTTCAAACTCCCATATCTCGCGAACGGATTGACGAACTCGAGAAATTCCTATTGCATCTGAAAGCAGAAACTCGCCCGATTACCACGGTATGTGTACTTTTCCCCTAGGCCATTCCAGTTAATGGTTTCGAGTATCAGACATGCGAAAATTTTGATGGTTGCTCAACCATTCCTTAACTTCAAACTCCCATACCTTGCGAACGGATTGTCGAACTCGAGAAATTCCTGTTGCATCTGAAAGCACAAACTCGCCCGATTACCACGGTATGTGTACTTTTCCCCCAGGTCATTCCAGTTATTTGTTTCGAGGATCAGACATGCGAAAATTTTGATGGTTGCTCAACCATTCCTTAACTTCAAACTCCCATATCTCGCGAACGGATTGTCGAACTCGAGAAATTCCTGTTGCATCTGACAGCAGAAACTCGCCCGATTACCACGGTATGTGTACTTTTCCCCTAGGCCATTCCAGTTACTGGTTTCGAGTAACAGACATGCGAAAATTTTGATGGTAGCTCAACCATTTCTTAACTTCAAACTCCCATATCTCGCGAACGGATTGTCGAACTCGAGAAATTCCTGTTGCATCTGACAGCAGAATCTCGCCCGATTACAACGGTATGTGTATTTTTGCCCTAGGCCATAGTAGTTATTGGTTTCGAGTATCAGACATGCGAAAATTTTGATGGTTTCTCAACCATTCCTTAACTTCAAACTCCCATATCTCGCGAACGGATTGACGAACTCGAGAAATTCCTGTTGCATCTGAAAGCAGAATCTCTCCCGATTACAACTGTATGTGTATTTTTCCCCTAGGCCATTATATTATAGTTATTGGTTTCGAGTACCAGACTTGCGAAAATTTTGATGGTTTCCCAACCATTCCTTAACTTCAAACTCCCATATCTCGCGAACGGATTGACCAACTCGAGAAATTCCTGCTGCATCTGAAAGCAGAAACTCTCCCGATTACAACGGTATGTGTATTTTTCCTCTAGGCCATTATAGTTATTGGTTTCGAGTACCAGACTTGCGAAAATTTTGATGGTTTCTCAACCATTCCTTAACTTCAAACTCCCATATCTCGCGAACGGATTGACCAACTCGAGAAATTCCTGTTGCATCTGAAAGCAGAAACTCGCCCGATTACCACGGTATGTGAACTTTTCCCCTAGGCCATTCCAGTTACTGGTTTCGAGTATCAGACATGGGAAAATTTTGATGGTTGCTCAACCATTCCTTAACTTCAAACTCCCATATCTCGCGAACGGATAGTCGAACTCGAGACATTCCTGTTGCATCTAACAGCAGAATCTCGCCCGATTACAGCGGTATGTGTATTTTTGCCCTAGGCCATAGTAGTTATTGGTTTCGAGTATCAGACCTGCGAAATTTTGATAGTTTCTCAACCATTCCCTAACTTCAAATTCCCATATCTCGCGAACGAATTGACGAACTCGAGAAATTCCTGTTGCATCTGAAAGCAGAAACTGTACCGATTACAACGGTATGTGTATTTTTGCCCTAGGCCATAGTAGTTATTGGTTTCGAGTACCAGACTTGCGAAAATTTTGATGGTTGCTCAACCATTCCTTAACTTCAAATTCCGATATCTCGCGAACGGATTGACCAACTCGGAATATTCCTGTTGCATCTGAAAGCAGAAACTCGCCCGATTACCACGGTATGTGTACTTTTCCCCTAGGCCATTCCAGTTACTGGTTTCGAGTATCAGACATGCGAAAATTTTGATGGTAGCTCAACCATTTCTTAACTTCAAACTCCCATATCTCGCGAACGGATTGTCGAACTCGAGAAATTCCTGTTGCATCTGACAGCAGAATCTCGCCCGATTACAACGGTATGTGTATTTTTCCTCTAGGCCATTATAGTTATTGGATTCGAGTACCAGACTTGCGAAAATTTTGATGGTTTCTCAACCATTCCTTAACTTCAAATTCCCATCTCTCGCGAACGGATTGACGAACTCGAGAAATTCCCGTTGCATCTGAAAGCAGAATCTCTCCCGATTACAACGGTATGTGTATTTTTCCCCTAGGTCATTATAGTTATTGGTTTCGAGTACCAGACTTGCGAAAATGTTGATGGTTTCTCGACCATTCCTCAGCTTCAAACTCCCATATCTCGCGAACGGATTGACGAACTCGAGAAATTCCTATTGCATCTGAAAGCAGAAACTCGCCCGATTACCACGGTATGTGTACTTTTCCCCTAGGCCATTCCAGTTAATGGTTTCGAGTATCAGACATGCGAAAATTTTGATGGTTGCTCAACCATTCCTTAACTTCAAACTCCCATACCTTGCGAACGGATTGTCGAACTCGAGAAATTCCTGTTGCATCTAAAAGCACAAACTCGCCCGATTACCACGGTATGTGTACTTTTCCCCCAGGTCATTCCAGTTATTTGTTTCGAGGATCAGACATGCGAAAATTTTGATGGTTGCTCAACCATTCCTTAACTTCAAACTCCCATATCTCGCGAACGGATTGTCGAACTCGAGAAATTCCTGTTGCATCTGACAGCAGAAACTCGCCCGATTACAACGGTATGTGTATTTTTGCCCTAGGCCATAGTAGTTATTGGTTTCGAGTATCAGACTTGCGAAATTGTGATGGTTTCTCAACCATTCCTTAACTTCAAATTCCCATATCTCGCGAACGGATTGACCAACTCGAGAAGTTCCTGTTGCATCTGACAGCAGAAACTCGCCCGATTACAACGGTATGTGTATTTTTGCCCTAGGCTATAGTAGTTGTTGGTTTCGAGTATCAGACTTGCGAAATTTTGATGGTTTCTCAACCATTCCTTAACTTCAAATTCCGATATCTCGCGAACGGATTGACGAACTCGAGAAATTCCTGTTGCATCTGAAAGCAGAATCTCTCCCGATTACAACGGTATGTGTATTTTTCCTCTAGGCCATTATGGTTATTGGTTTCGAGTACCAGACTTGCGAAAATTTTGATGGTTTCCCAACCATTCCTTAACTTCAAACTCCCATATCTCGCGAACGGATTGACCAACTCGAGAAATTCCTGCTGCATCTGAAAGCAGAAACTCTCCCGATTACAACGGTATGTGTATTTTTCCCCTAGGCCATTATAGTTATTGGTTTCGAGTACCAGACATGCGAAAATTTTGATGGTTTCTCAACCATTCCTTAACTTCAAACTCCCATATCTCGCGAACGAATTGACGAACTCGAGAAATTCCTGTTGCATCTGAATGCAGAAACTGTACCGATCACAACGGTATGTGTATTTTTCCCCTAGGCCATTATAGTTATTGGTTTCGAGTTCCAGACTTGCGAAAATTTTGATGGTTTCTCAACCATTCCTTAACTTCAAACTCCCATATCGCGCGAACGGATTGACTAACTTGAGAAGTTCCTGTTGCATCTGACAGCAGAAACTCGCCCGATTACAACGGTATGCGTATTTTTGCCCTAGGCCATAGTAGTTATTGGTTTCGAGTATCAGACTTGCGAAATTTTGATGGTTTCTCAACCATTCCTTAACTTCAAATTCCCATATCTCGCGAACGGATTGACTAACTTGAGAAGTTCCTGTTGCATCTGACAGCAGAAACTCGCCCGATTACAACGGTATGTGTATTTTTCCCCTAGGCCATTATGGTCACTGGTTTCGAGTACCAGAATTGCGAAAATTTTGAAGGTTTCTCAACCATTCCTTCACTTCAAACTCCCATATCTCGCGAACGGATTGACGAACTCGAGAAATTCCTGCTGCATCTGAAAGCACAAACTCGCCCGATTACCACGGTATTTGTACTTTTCCCCCAGGTCATTCCAGTTATTTGTTTCGAGGATCAGACATGCGAAAATTTTGATGGTTGCTCAACCATTCCTTAACTTCAAACTCCCATATCTCGCGAACGGATTGTCGAACTCGAGAAATTCCTGTTGCATCTGACAGCAGAAACTCGCCCGATTACCACGGTATGTGTACTTTTCCCCTAGGCCATTCCAGTTACTGGTTTCGAGTAACAGACATGCGAAAATTTTGATGGTAGCTCAACCATTTCTTAACTTCAAACTCCCATATCTCGCGAACGGATTGTCGAACTCGAGAAATTCCTGTTGCATCTGACAGCAGAATCTCGCCCGATTACAACGGTATGTGTATTTTTGCCCTAGGCCATAGTAGTTATTGGTTTCGAGTATCAGACATGCGAAAATTTTGATGGTTTCTCAACCATTCCTTAACTTCAAACTCCCATATCTCGCGAACGGATTGACGAACTCGAGAAATTCCTGTTGCATCTGAAAGCAGAATCTCTCCCGATTACAACTGTATGTGTATTTTTCCCCTAGGCCATTATATTATAGTTATTGGTTTCGAGTACCAGACTTGCGAAAATTTTGATGGTTTCCCAACCATTCCTTAACTTCAAACTCCCATATCTCGCGAACGGATTGACCAACTCGAGAAATTCCTGCTGCATCTGAAAGCAGAAACTCTCCCGATTACAACGGTATGTGTATTTTTCCTCTAGGCCATTATAGTTATTGGTTTCGAGTACCAGACTTGCGAAAATTTTGATGGTTTCTCAACCATTCCTTAACTTCAAACTCCCATATCTCGCGAACGGATTGACCAACTCGAGAAATTCCTGTTGCATCTGAAAGCAGAAACTCGCCCGATTACCACGGTATGTGAACTTTTCCCCTAGGCCATTCCAGTTACTGGTTTCGAGTATCAGACATGGGAAAATTTTGATGGTTGCTCAACCATTCCTTAACTTCAAACTCCCATATCTCGCGAACGGATAGTCGAACTCGAGACATTCCTGTTGCATCTAACAGCAGAATCTCGCCCGATTACAGCGGTATGTGTATTTTTGCCCTAGGCCATAGTAGTTATTGGTTTCGAGTATCAGACCTGCGAAATTTTGATAGTTTCTCAACCATTCCCTAACTTCAAATTCCCATATCTCGCGAACGAATTGACGAACTCGAGAAATTCCTGTTGCATCTGAAAGCAGAAACTGTACCGATTACAACGGTATGTGTATTTTTGCCCTAGGCCATAGTAGTTATTGGTTTCGAGTACCAGACTTGCGAAAATTTTGATGGTTGCTCAACCATTCCTTAACTTCAAATTCCGATATCTCGCGAACGGATTGACCAACTCGGAATATTCCTGTTGCATCTGAAAGCAGAAACTCGCCCGATTACCACGGTATGTGTACTTTTCCCCTAGGCCATTCCAGTTACTGGTTTCGAGTATCAGACATGCGAAAATTTTGATGGTAGCTCAACCATTTCTTAACTTCAAACTCCCATATCTCGCGAACGGATTGTCGAACTCGAGAAATTCCTGTTGCATCTGACAGCAGAATCTCGCCCGATTACAACGGTATGTGTATTTTTCCTCTAGGCCATTATAGTTATTGGATTCGAGTACCAGACTTGCGAAAATTTTGATGGTTTCTCAACCATTCCTTAACTTCAAATTCCCATCTCTCGCGAACGGATTGACGAACTCGAGAAATTCCCGTTGCATCTGAAAGCAGAATCTCTCCCGATTACAACGGTATGTGTATTTTTCCCCTAGGTCATTATAGTTATTGGTTTCGAGTACCAGACTTGCGAAAATGTTGATGGTTTCTCGACCATTCCTCAGCTTCAAACTCCCATATCTCGCGAACGGATTGACGAACTCGAGAAATTCCTATTGCATCTGAAAGCAGAAACTCGCCCGATTACCACGGTATGTGTACTTTTCCCCTAGGCCATTCCAGTTAATGGTTTCGAGTATCAGACATGCGAAAATTTTGATGGTTGCTCAACCATTCCTTAACTTCAAACTCCCATACCTTGCGAACGGATTGTCGAACTCGAGAAATTCCTGTTGCATCTGAAAGCACAAACTCGCCCGATTACCACGGTATGTGTACTTTTCCCCCAGGTCATTCCAGTTATTTGTTTCGAGGATCAGACATGCGAAAATTTTGATGGTTGCTCAACCATTCCTTAACTTCAAACTCCCATATCTCGCGAACGGATTGTCGAACTCGAGAAATTCCTGTTGCATCTGACAGCAGAAACTCGCCCGATTACAACGGTATGTGTATTTTTGCCCTAGGCCATAGTAGTTATTGGTTTCGAGTATCAGACTTGCGAAATTGTGATGGTTTCTCAACCATTCCTTAACTTCAAATTCCCATATCTCGCGAACGGATTGACCAACTCGAGAAGTTCCTGTTGCATCTGACAGCAGAAACTCGCCCGATTACAACGGTATGTGTATTTTTGCCCTAGGCTATAGTAGTTGTTGGTTTCGAGTATCAGACTTGCGAAATTTTGATGGTTTCTCAACCATTCCTTAACTTCAAATTCCGATATCTCGCGAACGGATTGACGAACTCGAGAAATTCCTGTTGCATCTGAAAGCAGAATCTCTCCCGATTACAACGGTATGTGTATTTTTCCTCTAGGCCATTATGGTTATTGGTTTCGAGTACCAGACTTGCGAAAATTTTGATGGTTTCCCAACCATTCCTTAACTTCAAACTCCCATATCTCGCGAACGGATTGACCAACTCGAGAAATTCCTGCTGCATCTGAAAGCAGAAACTCTCCCGATTACAACGGTATGTGTATTTTTCCCCTAGGCCATTATAGTTATTGGTTTCGAGTACCAGACATGCGAAAATTTTGATGGTTTCTCAACCATTCCTTAACTTCAAACTCCCATATCTCGCGAACGAATTGACGAACTCGAGAAATTCCTGTTGCATCTGAATGCAGAAACTGTACCGATCACAACGGTATGTGTATTTTTCCCCTAGGCCATTATAGTTATTGGTTTCGAGTTCCAGACTTGCGAAAATTTTGATGGTTTCTCAACCATTCCTTAACTTCAAACTCCCATATCGCGCGAACGGATTGACTAACTTGAGAAGTTCCTGTTGCATCTGACAGCAGAAACTCGCCCGATTACAACGGTATGCGTATTTTTGCCCTAGGCCATAGTAGTTATTGGTTTCGAGTATCAGACTTGCGAAATTTTGATGGTTTCTCAACCATTCCTTAACTTCAAATTCCCATATCTCGCGAACGGATTGACTAACTTGAGAAGTTCCTGTTGCATCTGACAGCAGAAACTCGCCCGATTACAACGGTATGTGTATTTTTCCCCTAGGCCATTATGGTCACTGGTTTCGAGTACCAGAATTGCGAAAATTTTGAAGGTTTCTCAACCATTCCTTCACTTCAAACTCCCATATCTCGCGAACGGATTGACGAACTCGAGAAATTCCTGCTGCATCTGAAAGCAGAAACTAGCGCGATTACCATTGTATGTGTACTTTTCCCCTAGGCCATTCCAGTTACTGGTTTCGAGTATCAGACATGCGAAAATTTTGATGGTTGCTCAACCATTCCTTAACTTCAGACTCCCATACCTTGCGAACGGATTGTCGAACTCGAGAAATTCCTGTTGCATCTGAAAGCACAAACTCGCCCGATTACCACGGTATTTGTACTTTTTCCCCAGGCCATTCCAGTTATTTGTTTCGAGGATCAGACATGCGAAAATTTTGATGGTTGCTCAACCATTCCTTAACTTCAAACTCCCATATCTCGCGAACGGATTGTCGAACTCGAGAAATTCCTGTTGCATCTGACAGAAGAAACTCGCCCGATTACCACGGTATGTGTACTTTTCCCTTAGGCCATTCCAGTTACTGGTTTCGAGTATCAGACATGCGAAAATTTTGATGGTAGCTCAACCATTTCTTAACCTCAAACTCCCATATCTCGCGAACGGATTGTCGAACTCGAGAAATTCCTGTTGCATCTGACAGCAGAATCTCGCCCGATTACAACGGTATGCGTATTTTTCCCCTAGGCCATTATAGTTATTGGTTTCGAGTACCAGACTTGCGAAAATTTTGTTGGTTTCTCAACCATTCCTTAACTTCAAATTCCCATATCTCGCGAACGAATTGACGAACTCGAGAAATTCCTGTTGCATCTGAAAGCGGAAACTGTACCGATTACAACGGTATGCGTATTTTTGCCCTAGGCCATAGTAGTTATCGGTTTCGAGTACCAGACTTGCGAAAATTTTCATGGTTTCTCTACCATTCCTTAACTTCAAAGTCCCATATCTCGCGAACGGATTGACCAACTCGGAATATTCCTGTTGCATCTGAAACCAGAAACTCGCCCGATTACCACGATATGTGTACATTTCCCCTAGGCCATTCCAGTTACTGGTTTCGAGTATCAGGCATGCGAAAATTTTGATGGTTTCTCAACCATTCCTTGACTTCAAACTCCCATATCTCGCGAACGGATTGACGAACTCGAGAAATTCCTGTTGCATCTGAAAGCAGAAACTCTCCCGATTACAACGGTATGTGTATTTTTCCCCTAGGCCATTATAGGTATTGGTTTCGAGTACCAGACTTGCGAAGATTTTGATGGTTTCTCGACCATCCCTTAACTTCAAACTCCCATATCTCGCGAACGGATTGACCAACTCGAGAAATTCCTGTTGCATCTGAAAGCAGAAACTCGCCCGATTACCACGGTAGGTGTACTTTTCCCCTAGGCCATTCCAGTTACTGGTTTCGAGTATCAGACATGCGAGAATTTTGGTGGTTGCTCAACCACTCCTTAACTTCAAACTCCCATATCTCGCGAACGGATTGTCGAAATCGAGAAATTCCTGTTGCATCTAACAGCAGAAACTCGCCCGATTACCGCGGAATGTGTATTTTTGCCCTAGGCCACAGTAGTTATTGGTTTCGAGTTTCAGACTTGGGAAAATTTTGATGGTTTCTCAACCATTCCTTAACTTCAAACTCCCATATCTCGCGAACGGATTGACGAACACGAGAAATTCCTGTTGCATCTGAAAGAGAAACTCGCCCCATTGTCACGGTATGTGTACTTTTCCCCTAGGCCATTCCAGTTATTTGTTTCGAGTATCAAACATGCGAAAATTTTGATGGTTGCTCAACCATTCCTTAACTTCAGACTCCCATATCTCGCGAACGGATTGACCAACTCGGAATATTCCTGTTGCATCTGAAAGCAGAAACTCGCCCGATTACCGCGGTATGTGTATTTTTGCCCTAGGCCATAGCAGTTATTGGTTTCGAGTATCAGACTTGCGAAATTTTGATGGTTTATTAACCATTCCTTAACTTCAAATTCCCATATCTCGCGAACTGATTGACGAACTCGAGAAATTCCTGTTGCATCTGAAAGCAGAAACTCGCCCGATTACCACGGTATGTGTACTTTTCCCCTAGGCCATTCCAGTTATTTGTTTCGAGTATCAAACATTCGAAAATTTTGATGGTTGCTCAACCATTCCTTAACTTCAAACTCCCATATCTCGCGAACGGATTGACGACCTCGAGAAATTCCTGTTGCATCTGAAACAGAAACTCGCCCCATTGTCACGGTATGTGTACTTTTCCCCTAGGCCATTCGAGTTATTTGTTTCGAACATCAGACATGCGCAAATTTTGATGGTTGCTCAACCATTCCTTAACTTCAAACTCCCATATCTCGCGAACGGATTGTCGAACTCGAGAAATTCCTGTTGCATCTGACAGCAGAATCGCGCCCGATAACAACGGTATGTGTATTTTTGCCCTAGGCCATAGTAGTTACTGGTTTCGAGTATCAGACTTGCGAAATTTTGATGGTTTCTCAACCATTCCTTAACTTCAAACTCCCATATCTCGCGAACGGATTGTCGAACTCGAGAAATTCCTGTTGCATCTGACAGCAGAAACTCGCCCGATTACCACGGTATGTGTATTTTTGCCCTAGGCCATAGTAGTCATTGGTTTCGAGTATCAGACTTGCGAAATTTTGATGGTTTCTTAACCATTCCTTAACTTCAAATTCCCATATCTCGCGAACGGATTGAAGAACTCGAGAAATTCCGGTTGCATCTGAAAGCAGAAACTCTCCCGATTACAACGGTATGTGTATTTTTCCCCTTGGCCATTATAGTTATTGGTTTCGAGTACCAGACTTGCGAAAACTTTCATGGTTTCTCAACCATTCCTTAACTTCAAACTCCCATATCTCGCGAACGGATTGACCAACTCGGAATATTCCTGTTGCATCTGAAAGCAGAAACTCGCCCGATTACCGCGGTATGTGTATTTTTGCCCTAGGCCATAGTAGTTATTGGTTTCGAGTATCAAACTTGCGAAATTTTGATGGTTTCTTAACCATTCCTTAACTTCAAATTCCCATATCTCGCGAACTGATTGACGAAATCGAGAAATTCCTGTTGCATCTGAAAGCAGAAACTCGCCCGATTACCACGGTATGTGTACTTTTCCCCTAGGCCATTCCAGTTATTTGTTTCGAGTATCAAACATGCGAAAATTTTGATGGTAGCTCAACCATTCCTTAACTTCAAACTTCCATATCTCGCGAACGGATTGACGAACTCGAGAAATTCCTGTTGCATCTGAAACAGAAATCCGCCCCATTGTCACGGTATGTGTACTTTTCCCCTAGGCCATTCGAGTTATTTGTTTCGAACATCAGACATGCGCAAATTTTGATGGTTGCTCAACCATTCCTTAACTTCAAACTCCCATATCTCGCGAACGGATTGACCAACTCGAGAAATTCCAGTTGCATCTGACAGCAGAAACTCGCCCGATTACCACGGTATGTGTACTTTTCCCCTAGGCCATTCCAGTTATTTGTTTCGAGTATCAAACATGCGAAAATTTTGATGGTTGCTCAACCATTCCTTAACTTCAAACTCCCATATCTCGCGAACGGATTGGCGAACGGGGGAAATTCCTGTTGCATCTGAAAGAAGAAACTCGCCCCATTATCACGGTATGTGTACTTTTCCCCTAGGCCATTCCAGTTATTTGTTTCGAATATCAGACCTGCGAAAATTTTGACGGTTGCTCAACCATTCCTTAACTTCAAACTCCCATATCTCGCGAAGGGATTGTCGAACTCAAGAAATTCCTGTTGCACCCGACAGCAGAATCGCGCCCGATTACAACGGTATGTGTATTTTTGCCCTAGGCCATAGTAGTTACTGGTTTCGAGTATCAGACTTGCGAAATTTTGATGGTTTCTCAACCATTCCTTAACTTCAAATTCCGATATCTCGCGAACGGATTGACGAACTCGAGAAATTCCTGTTGCATCTGAAAGCAGAAACTCTCCCGATAACAACGGTATGTGTATTTTTCCCCTAAGCCATAGTTGTCATTGGTTTCGAGTATCAGACTTGCCAAAATTTTGATGGTTTCTCAACCATTCCTTAACTTCAAACTCCCATATCTCGCGAACGGATTGACCAACTCGAGAAATTCCTGTTGCATCTGAAAGCAGAAACTCGCCCGATTACCACGGTATGTGTACTTTTCTCCTAGGCCATTCCAGTTATTTGATTCGAGTATCAAACATTCGAAAATTTTGATGGTTGCTCAACCATTCCTTAACTTCAAACTCCCATATCTCGCGAACGGATTGTCGAAATCGAGAAATTCCTGTTGCATCTGACAGCAGAATCTCGCCCGATTACAACGGTATGTGTATTTTTGCCCTAGGCCATAGTATTTATTGGTTTCGAGTATCAGACTTGCGAAATTTTGATGGTTTCTCAACCATTCCTTAACTTCAAATTCCCATATCTCGCGAACGGATTGACGAACTCGAGAAATTCCTGTTGCATCTAACAGCAGAAACTCGCCCGATTACCGCGGTATGTGTATTTTTGCCCTAGGCCATAGTAGTTATTGGTTTCGAGTATCAGACTTGCCAAAATTTTGATGGTTTCTCAACCATTCCTTAACTTCAAATACCCATATCTCGCGAACGGATTGACGAACTCGAGAAATTCCTGTTGCATCTGAAAGCAGAAACTCTCCCGATTACAACGGTATGTGTATTTTTGCCCTAGGCCATAGTAGTTATTGGTTTCGAGTACCAGACTTGCGAAAATTTTGATGGTTTCTTAACCATTCCTTAAGTTCAAATTCCCATATCTCGCGAACGGATTGACGAACTCGAGAAATTCCTGTTGCATCTGAAACAGAAACTCTCCCGATAACAACGGTATGTGTATTTTTCCCCTAGGCCATGATAGTTATTGGTTTCGAGTACCAGACTTGCGAAAATTTTGATGGTTTCTCAACCATTCCTTAACTTCAAATACCCATATCTCGCGAACGGATTGACGAACTCGAGAAATTCCTGTTGCATCTGAAAGCAGAAACTCTCCCGATTACAACGGTATGTGTATTTTTGCCCTAGGCCATAGTAGTTATTGGTTTCGAGTACCAGACTTGCGAAAATTTTGATGGTTTCTCAACCAGTCCTTAACTTCAAACTCCCATATCTTGCGAACGGATTGACCAACTCGAGAACTTCCTGTTGCATCTGAAAGCAGTAACTCGCCCGATTACCACGGTATGTGTACTTTTCCCCTAGGCCATTCCAGTTACTGGTTTCGAGTATCAGACATGCGAATATTTTGATGGTTGCTCAACCATTCCTTAACTTCAAACTCCCATATCTCGCGAACGGATTGTCGAACTCGAGAAATTTCTGTTGCATCTGACAACAGAAACTCGCCCGATTACCGCGGTATGTGTATTTTTGCCCTAGGCCATAGTAGTTATTGCTTTCGAGTATCAGACTTGCGAAAATTTTGATGGTTTCTCAACCATTCCTTAACTTCAAACTCCCATATCTCGCGAACGGATTGTCGAACTCGAGAAATTTCTGTTGCATCTGACAACAGAAACTCGCCCGATTACCGCGGTATGTGTATTTTTGCCCTAGGCCATAGTAGTTATTGCTTTCGAGTATCAGACTTGCGAAAATTTTGATGGTTTCTCAACCGTTCCATAACTTCAGACTCCCATATCTCGCGAACGGATTGACCAACTCGGAATATTCCTGTTGCATCTGAAAGCAGAAACTCGCCCGATTACCGCGGTATGTGTATTTTTGCCCTAGGCCATAGTAGTTATTGGTTTCGAGTATCAGACTTGCGAAATTTTGATGGTTGCTCAACCATTCCTTAACTTCAAATACCCATATCTCGCGAACGGATTGACGAACTCGAGAAATTCCTGTTGCATCTGAAAGCAGAAACTCGCCCGATTACCGCGGTATGTGTATTTTTGCCCTAGGCCATAGTAGTTATTGGTTTCGAGTATCAGACTTGCGAAATTTTGATGGTTGCTCAACCATTCCTTAACTTCAAATACCCATATCTCGCGAACGGATTGACGAACTCGAGAAATTCCTGTTGCATCTGAAAGCAGTAACTCGCCCGATTACCACGGTATGTGTACTTTTCCCCTAGGCCATTCCAGTTACTGGTTTCGAGTATCAGACATGCGAAAATTTTGATGGTTGCTCAACCATTCCTTAACTTCAAACTCCCATATCTCGCGAACGGATTGGCGAACTCGGGAAATTCTTGTTGCATCTGAAAGAAGAAACTCGCCCCATTATCACGGTATGTGTACTTTTCCCCTAGGCCATTCCAGTTATTTGTTTCGAATATCAGACCTGCGAAAATTTTGACGGTTGCTCAACCATTCCTTAACTTCAAACTCCCATATCTCGCGAACGGATTGTCGAACTCAAGAAATTCCTGTTGCACCCGACAGCAGAATCGCGCCCGATTACCACGGTATGTGTATTTTTGCCCTAGGCCATAGTAGTTACTGGTTTCGAGTATCAGACTTGCGAAATTTTGATGGTTTCTTAACCATTCCTTAACTTCGAATTCCCATATCTCGCGAACGGATTGACGAACTCGAGAAATTCCTGTTGCATCTGAAAGCAGTAACTCGCCCGATTACCACGGTATGTGTACTTTTCCCCTAGGCCATTCCAGTTACTGGTTTCGAGTATCAAACGTGCGAAAATTTTGATGGGTGCTCAACCATTCCTTAACTTCAAACTCCCATATCTCGCGAACGGATTGTGGAAATCGAGAAATTCCTATTGCATCTGACAGCAGAATCTCGCCCGATTACAACGGTATGTGTATTTTTGCCCTAGGCCATAGTAGTTATTGGTTTCGAGTATCAGACTTGCGAAATTTTGATGGTTTCTTAACCATTCCTTAACTTCGAATTCCCATATCTCGCGAACGGATTGACGAACTCGAGAAATTCCTGTTGCATCTGAAACAGAAACTCTCCCGATTACAACGGTATGTGTCTTTTTCCCCTAGGCCATTATAGTTATTGGTTTCGAGTACCAGACTTGCGAAAATTTTGATGGTTTCTCAACCATTCCTTAACTTCAAATACCCATATCTCGCGAACGGATTGACGAGCTCGAGAAATTGCTGTTGCATCTGAAAGCAGAAACTCTCCCGATTACAACGGTATATGTATTTTTCCCCTAGGCTATTATAGTTATTGGTTTGGAGTACCAGACTTGCGAAAATTTTGATGGTTTCTCAAACATTCCTTAACTTCAAACTCCCATATCTCGCGAACGGATTGTCGAAATCGAGAAATTCCTGTTGCATCTGACAGCAGAATCTCGCCCGATTACAACGGTATGTGTATTTTTGCCCTAAGCCATAATAATTATTGGTTTCGAGTATCAGACTTGCGAAATTTTGATGGTTTCTTAACCATTCCTTAACTTCAAATTCCCATATCTCGCGAACGGAATGACGAACTCGAGAAATTCCTGTTGCATCTAACAGCCGAAACTCGCCCGATTACCGCGGTATGTGTACTTTTCCCCTAGGCCATTCCAGTTATTGGTTTCGAGTATCAGACGTGCGAAAATTTTGATGGTTTCTCAACCATTCCTTATCTTCAAACTCCCATATCTGGCGAACGGATTCACCAACTCGAGAAATTCCTGTTGCATCTGAAAGCAGAAACTCGCCCGATTACCACGGTATGTGTACTTTTCCCCTAGGCCATTCCAGTTATTTGTTTCGAGTATCAAACGTGCGAAAATTTTGATGGTTGCTCAACCATTCGTTAACTTCAAACTCCCATATCTCGCGAACGGATTGTCGAAATCGAGAAATTCCTGTTGCATCTGACAGCAGAATCTCGCCCGATTACAACGATATGTGTATTTTTGCCCTAGGCCATAGTAATTATTGGTTTCGAGTATCAGACTTGCGAAATTTTGATGGTTTCTTAACCATTCCTTAACTTCGAATTCCCATATCTCGCGAACGGATTGACGAACTCGAGAAATTCCTGTTGCATCTGAAACAGAAACTCTCCCGATTACAACGGTATGTGTCTCTTTCCCCTAGGCCATTATAGTTATTGGTTTCGAGTACCAGACTTGCGAAAATTTTGATGGTTTCTCAACCATTCCTTAACTTCAAATACCCATATCTCGCGAACGGATTGACGAACTCGAGAAATTCCTGTTGCATCTGAAAGCAGAATCTCTCCCGATTACAACGGTATGTGTATTTTTTCCCTAGGCCATAGTAGTTATTGGTTTCGCGTACCAGACTTGCGAAAATTTTGATGGTTTCTCAACCATTCCTTAACTTCAAGTTCCCATATCTCGCGAACGGATTGACGAACTCGAGAAATTGCTGTTGCATCTGAAAGCAGAAACTCTCCTGATTACAACGGTATGTGTATTTTTCCCCTAGGCTATTATAGTTATTGGTTTCGAGTACCAGACTTGCGAAAATTTTGATGGTTTCTCAACCATTCCTCAACTTCAAACTCCCATATCTCGCGAACGGATTGACCAACTCGAGAAATTCCTGTTGCATCTGAAAGCAGAAAGTCGCCCGATTACCACGGTATGTGTATTTTTGCCCTAGGCCATAGTAGTTATTGGTTTCGAGTGTCAGACTTGCGAAATTTTGATAGTTTCTCAACCATTCCTTAACTTCAAATTCCCATATCTCGCGAACGGATTGACGAACTCGAGAAATTCCTGTTGCATCTGAAAGGAGAAACTCGCCCGTTTACCACGGTATGTGTACTTTTCCCCTAGGCCATTCCAGTTATTTGTTTCGTGTATCAGACATGCGAAAATTTTGATGGTTTCTCAACCATTCCTTAACTTCAAACTCCCATATCTCGCGAACGGATTGACCAACTCGAGAAATTCCTGTTGTGTCTGAAAGCAGAATCTCTCCCGATTACAACGGTATGTGTATTTTTGCCCTAGGCCATAGTAGTTATTTGTTTCGAGTATCAGACTTGCGAAATTTTGATGGTTTCTCAACCATTCCTTAACTTCAAACTCCCATATCTCGCGAACGGATTGGCGAACTCGGGAAATTCTTGTTGCATCTGAAAGAAGAAACTCGCCCCATTATCACGGTATGTGTACTTTTCCTCAAGGTCAATCCAGTTACTGGTTTCGAGTATCAGACATGCGAATATTTTGATGGTTGCTCAACCATTCCTTAACTTCAAACTCCCATATCTCGCGAACGGATTGTCGAACTCGAGAAATTCCTGTTGCATCTGACAGCAGCATCTCGCCCGATTACAACGGTATGTGTATTTTTGCCCTAGGCCATAGTAGTTATTTGTTTCGAGTATCAGACTTGCGAAATTTTGATGGTTTCTCAACCATTCCTTAACTTCAAACTCCCATATCTCGCGAACGGATTGGCGAACTCGGGAAATTCTTGTTGCATCTGAAAGAAGAAACTCGCCCCATTATCACGGTATGTGTACTTTTCCCCTAGGCCATTCCAGTTATTTGTTTCGAATATCAGACCTGCGAAAATTTTGACGGTTGCTCAACCATTCCTTAACTTCAAACTCCCATATCTCGCGAACGGATTGTCGAACTCAAGAAATTCCTGTTGCACCCGACAGCAGAATCGCGCCCGATTACCACGGTATGTGTATTTTTGCCCTAGGCCATAGTAGTTACTGGTTTCGAGTATCAGACTTGCGAAATTTTGATGGTTTCTCAACCATTCCTTAACTTCGAACTCCCATATCTCGCGAACGGATTGACCAACTCGAGAAATTCCTGTTGCACCTGACAGCAGAATCGCGCCCGATTACAACGGTATGTGAATTTTTGCCCTAGGCCATAGTAGTTATTGGTTTCGAGTATCAGACTTGCGAAAATTTTGATGGTTTCTCAACCATTCCTTAACTTCAAACTCCCATATCTCGCGAACGGATTGACCAACTCGAGAAATACCTGTTGTGTCTGAAAGCAGAATCTCTCCCGATTACAACGGTATGTGTATTTTTCCCCTAGGCCATTATAGTTATTGGTTTCGAGTACCAGACCTGCGAAAATTTTGATGGTTTCTCAACCATTCCTTAACTTCAAACTCCCATATCACGCGAACGGATTGACGAACTCGAGAAATTCCTGTTGCATCTGAAAGCAGAAACTCGCCCGATTACCACGGTATGTGTACTTTTCCTCAAGGCCAATCCAGTTATTGGTTTCGAGTATCAGACATGCGAAAATTTTAATGGTTGCTCAAACATTCCTTAACTTCAAACTCCCATATCTCGCGAACGGATTGTCGAACTCGAGAAATTCCTGTTGCATCTGACAGCAGAATCTCGCCCGATTACAACGGTATGTGTATTTTTGCCCTAGGCCATAGTAGTTATTTGTTTCGAGTATCAGACTTGCGAAATTTTGATGGTTTCTCAACCATTCCTTAACTTCAAATTCCCATATCTCGCGAACGGATTGACGAACTCGAGAAATTGCTGTTGCATCTGAAAGCAGAAACTCGCCCGATTACCACGGTATGTGTACTTTTCCCCTAGGCCATTCCAGTTACTCGTTTCGAGTGTCAGACATGCGAAAATTTTGATGGTTGCTCAACCATTCCTTAACATCAAACTCCCAATCTCGCGAACGGATTGTCGAACTCGAGAAATTCCTGTTGCATCTGACAGCAGAAACTCGCCCGATTACAACGGTATGTGTATTTTTGCCTTGGCCATAGTAGTTATTGGTTTCGAGTACCAGTTTTGCGAATATTTTGATGGTTTATCATCCATTCCTTAGCTTCAAACTCCAATATCTCGCGAACGGGTTATCGCACTCGAGAAATTCCTGTTGCATCTGACAGCAGAAACTCGCCCGATTACCACGGTATGTGTACATTCCCCTAGGCCGTTCCGGTTACTGGTTTCGAGTATCAGACATGCGAATATTTTGATGGTTGCTCAACCATTCCTTAACTTCAAACTCCCATAGCTCGCGAACGGATTGACGAACTCGAGAAATTCCTGTTGCATCTGACAGCAGAATCGCGCCCGATTACAACGGTATGTGTATTTTTGCCCTAGGCCATAGTAGTTATTTGTTTCGAGTATCAGACTTGCGAAATTTTGATGGTTTCTCAACCACTCCTTAACTTCAAATTCCCATATCTCGCGAACGGATTGACGAACTCGAGAAATTCCGGTTGCATCTGAAAGCAGAAACTCGCCCGATTACCACGGTATGTGTACTTTTCCCCTAGGCCATTCCAGTTACTGGTTTCGAGTATCAGACATGCGAATATTTTGACGGTTTCTCAACCATTCCTTAACTTCAAACTCCCATATCTCGCGAACGGATTGACCAACTCGAGAAATTCCTGTTGCATCTGAAATCAGAAACTCTCCCGATTACCACGGTATGTGTACTTTTCCCCTAGGCCATTCCAGTTATTTGTTTCGAGTATCAGACATGCGAAAATTTTGATGGTTGCTCAACCATTCCTAAACTTCAAACTCCCATATCTCGCGAACGGATTGTCGAACTCGAGAAATTACTGTTGCATCTGACAGCAGAATCTCGCCCGATTACAACGGTATGTGTATTTTTGCCCTAGGGCATAGTAATTATTGGTTTCGAGTATCAGACTTGCGAATATTTTGACGGTTTCTCAACCATTCCTTAACTTCAAACTCCCATATCTCGCGAACGGATTGACCAACTCGAGAAATTCCTGTTGCATCTGAAAGCAGAAACTCGCCCGATTACCACGGTATGTGTGTTTTTCCCCTAGGCCATTATAGTTATTGGTTTCGAGTACCAGACTTGCGAAAATTTTGATGGTTTCTCAACCATTCCTTAACTTCAAATTCCCATATCTCGCGTACGGATTGACGAACTCGGGAAATTCCTGCTGCGTCTGAAAGCAGAAACTCTCCCGATTACAACGGTATGTGTATTTTTGCCCTAGGGCATAGTAATTATTGGTTTCGAGTATCAGACTTGCGAAATTTTGATGGTTTCTCAACCATTCCTTAACTTCAAATTCCCATATCTCGCGAACGGATTGACGAACTCGAGAAATTCGTGTTGCATCTGAAAGCAGAAACTCGCCCGATTTCCACGGTATGTGTACTGTTCCCCTAGGCCATTCCAGTTACTCGTTTCGAGTGTCAGACATGCGAAAATTTTGATGGTTGCTCAACCATTCCTTAACTTCAAACTCCCGATCTCGCGAACGGATTGTCGAACTCGAGAAATTCCTGTTGCATCTGACAGCAGAAACTCGCCCGATTACAACGGTATGTGTATTTTTGCCTTGGCCATAGTAGTTATTGGTTTCGAGTACCAGTTTTGCGAATATTTTGATGGTTTATCATCCATTCCTTCGCTTCAAACTCCCATATCTCGCGAACGGGTTATCGAACTCGAGAAATTCCTGTTGCATCTGACAGCAGAAACTCGCCCGATTACCACGGTATGTGTACATTCCCCTAGGCCGTTCCGGTTACTGGTTTCGAGTATCAGACATGCGAATATTTTGATGATTGCTCAACCATTGCTTAACTTCAAACTCCCATATCTCGCGAACGGGTTGTCGAACTCGAGAAATTCCTGTTGCATCTGACAGCAGAAACTCGCCCGATTACCACGGTATGTGTATTTTTGCCCTAGGCCATAGTAGTTATTGGTTTCGAGTATCAGACTTGCGAAAATTTTGATGGTTTCTCAACCATTGCTTAACTTCAAACTCCAATATCTCGCGAACGGGTTGTCGAACTCGAGAAATTCCTGTTGCATCTGACAGCAGAAACTCGCCCGATTACCACGGTATGTGTATTTTTGCCCTAGGCCATAGTAGTTATTGGTTTCGAGTATCACACTTGCGAAAATTTGGATGGTTTATCAACCATTCCTTAGCTTCAAACTCCCATATCTCGCGAACGGATTGACACCCTCGAGAAATTGCTGTTGCATCTGAAAGCAGAAACTCGCCCGATTACCACGGTATGTGTACTTTTCCCCTACGCAATTCCAGTTATTTGTTTCGAGTATCAGAGGTGCGAAAATTTTGATGGTTGCTCAACCATTCCTTAACTTCAAACTCCCATAGCTCGCGAACGGATTGAGGAACTCGAGAAATTCCTGTTGCATCTGAAAGCAGCATCTCTCCCGATTACAACCGTATGTGTATTTTTCCCCTCGGCCATTATAGTTATTGGTTTCGAGTACCAGACTTGCGAAAATTTTGATGGTTTCTCAACCATTCCTTAACTTCAAACTCCCATATCTCGCGAACGGATTGACGAACTCGAGAAATTCCTGTTGCATCTGAAAGCAGAAACTCGCCCGATTACAACGGTATGTGTATTTTTGCCCTAGGCCATAGTAGTTATTGGTTTCGAGTATCAGTCTTGCGAAAATTTTGATGGTTTATCAACCATTCCTTAGCTTCAAACTCCCATATCTCGCGAACGGATTGACGAACTCGAGAAATTGCTGTTGCATCTGAAAGCAGAAACTCGCCCGATTACCACGGTATATGTACTTTTCCCCTAGGCCATTCCAGTTACTCGTTTCGAGTGTCAGACATGCGAAAATTTTGATGGTTGCTCAACTATTCCTTAACTTCAAACTCCCGATCTCGGGAACGGATTGTCGAACTCGAGAAATTCCTGTTGCATCTGACAGCAGAAACTCGCCCGATTACAACGGTATGTGTATTTTTGCCTTGGCCATAGTAGTTATTGGTTTCGAGTACCAGTCTTGCGAAAATTTTGATGGTTTATCAACCATTCCTTAGCTTCAAACTCCCATATCTCGCGAACGGATTGACGAACTCGAGAAATTGCTGTTGCATCTGAAAGCAGAAACTCGCCCGATTACCACGGTATGTGTACTTTTCCCCTAGGCAATTCCAGTTATTTGTTTCGAGTATCAGAGATGCGAAAATTTTGATGGTTGCTCAACCATTCCTTAACTTCAAATTCCCATAGCTCGCGAACGGATTGATGAACTCGAGAAATTGCTGTTGCATCTGACAGCAGAAACTCGCCCGATTACCACGGTACCTGTATTTTTGCCCTAGGCCATAGTAGTTATTGGTTTTGAGTATCAGACTTGCGAAAATTTTGATGGTTGCTCAACCATTCCTTAACTTCAAACTTCCATATCTAGCGAACGGGTTATCGAACTCGAGAAATTCCTGTTGCATCTGACAGCAGAAACTCGCCCGATTACCACGGTATGTGTACATTCGCCTAGGCCATTCCGGTTACTGGTTTCGAGTATCAGACATGCGAATATTTTGATGATTGCTCAACCATTGCTTAACTTCAAACTCCCATATCTCGCGAACGGGTTGTCGAACTCGAGAAATTCCTGTTGCATCTGACAGCAGAAACTCGCCCGATTACCACGGTATGTGTATTTTTGCCCTAGGCCATAGTAGTTATTGGTTTCGAGTATCAGACTTGCGAAAATTTTGATGGTTTCTCAACCATTCCTTAACTTCAAACTTCCATATCTCGCGAACGGGTTATCGAACTCGAGAAATTCCTGTTGCATCTGACAGCAGAAACTCGCCCGATTACCACGGTATGTGTACATTCCCCTAGGCCATTCCGGTTACTGCTTTCGAGTATCAGACATGCGAATATTTTGATGGTTGCTCAACCATTGCTTAACTTCAAACTTCCATATCTCGCGAACGGATTGATGAACTCGAGAAATTGCTGTTGCATCTGACAGCAGAAACTCGCCCGATTACCACGGTATCTGTATTTTTGCCCTAGGCCATAGTAGTTATTGTTTTCGAGAACCAGACTTGCGAAAATTTTGATGGTTTCTCAACCATTCCTTAGCTTCAAACTCCCATATCTCGCGAACGGATTGACGAACTCGAGAAATTGCTGTTGCATCTGAAAGCAGAAACTCGCCCGATTACAACGGTATGTGTATTTTTCCCCTAGGCCATTCCGGTTACTGGTTTCGAGTATCAGACCTGCGAATATTTTGATGGTTGCTCAACCATTCTTTAACTTCAAACTCCCATATCTCGCGAACGGGTTGTCGAACTCGAGAAATTCCTGTTGCATCTGACAGCAGAAACTCGGCCGATTACCACGGTATGTGTATTTTTGCCCTAGGCCATAGTAGTTATTGGTTTCGAGTATCAGACTTGCGAAAATTTTGATGGTTTCTCAACCATTCCTTAACTTCAAACTTCCATATCTCGCGAACGGGTTATCGAACTCGAGAAATTCCTGTTGCATCTGACAGCAGAAACTCGCCCGATTACCACGGTATGTGTACATTCCCCTAGGCCATTCCTGTTACTGCTTTCGAGTATCAGACATGCGAATATTTTGATGGTTGCTCAACCATTGCTTAACTTCAAACTCCCATATCTCGCGAACGGGTTGTCGAACTCGAGAAATTCCTGTTGCATCTGACAGCAGAAACTCGCCCGATTACCACGGTATGTGTATTTTTCCCCTAGGCCATTCCAGTTATTGGTTTCGAGTATCAGACTGGCGAAAATTTTGATGGTTTCTCAACCATTCCTTATCTTCAAACTCCCATATCTCGCGAACGGATTGAACAACTCGAGAAATTCCTGTTGCATCTGAAAGCAGAGACTCGCCCGATTACCACGGTAGTGTACTTTTCCCCTAGGCCATTCCAGTTACTGCTTTCGAGTATCAGACATGCGAATATTTTGATGGTTGCTCAACCATTCCTTAACTTCAAACTTCCATATCTCGCGAACGGGTTATCGAACTCGAGAAATTCCTGTTGCATCTGACAGCAGAAACTCGCCCGATTACCACGGTATGTGTACATTCCACTAGGCCATTCCGGTTACTGGTTTCGAGTATCAGACATGCGAATATTTTGATGGTTGCTCAACCATTGCTTAACTTCAAACTCCCATATCTCGCGAACGGATTCACCAACTCGGGAAATTCCTGTTGCATCTGAAATTAGAAACTCGCCCGATTACAACGGTATGTGTATTTCTCCGCTAGGCCGTTGTAGTTATTTGTTTCGAGTATCAAACTTGCGAAAATTTTTATGGTCTCTCAACCATTCCTTAACTTCAAACTCCCATATCTCGCGAACGGATTGTCGAACTCGAGAAATTCCTATTGCATCTGGCAGCAGAAACTCGCCCGATTACACCGGGGTGTGTATTTTTGCCCTAGGCCATAGTAGTTATTGGTTTCAAGTATCAGACTTGCGAAATTTTGATGGTTTCTCAACCATTCCTTAAATTCAAATTCCCATATCTCGCGAACGGATTGACGAACTCGAGAAATTCCTATTGCATCTGAAAGCAGAAACTCTCCCGATTACAACGGTATGTGTATTTTTCCCCCAGGCCATTATAGTTATTGGTTTCGAGTACCAGACTTGCGAAAATTTTGATGGTTTCCCAACCATTCCTTAATTTCAAACTCCCATATCTCGCGAACGGATTGACGAACTCGAGAAATTCGTGTTGCATCTGAAAGCAGACACTCGCCCGATTACCACGGTATGTGTACTTTTCCCCTAGGCAATTCCAATTATTTGTTTCGAGTATCAAACATGCGAAAATTTCGATGGTTTCTCAACCGTTCCTTAATTCCAAACTCCCATATCTCGCGAACGGATTGACGAGCTCGAGAAATTCCTGTTGCATCTGAAAGTAGAAACTCGCCCGATTACAACGGTATGTGTATTTTTCCCCTAGGACTTTGTAGTTATTGGTTCCGAGTATCAGACTTGTGAAAATTTTGATGGTTTCTCAAGCATTCCTTAACTTCAAACTCCCATATCTCGCGAACGGATTGACGAACTCGAGAAATTCCTGTTGCATCTGAAGGTAGAAACTCGCCCGATTACAATGGTGTGTGAACTTTTCCCCTAGGCCATTACAGTTATCGGTTTCGAGTATCAGACTTGCGAAAATTTTGATGGTTTCTCAACCGTTCCTTAACTTCAAACTCCCATATCTCGCGAACGGATTGCCGAACTCGAGAAATTCCTGTTGCACCTGAAAGTAGAAAGTCGGCCGATTACAAAGGTGTGTGTATTTTTTCCCTAGGTCGTTCCAGTTATTCGTTTCTAGCATCTGAATTGCGAGAATTTTGATAGTTTCTCAACCATTCCTTAACTTCAGACTCCCTTATATCGCGAACGGATTGACGAACTCGAGAAATTCCTGTTGCATCTGAAAGCAGAAACTCTTCCGATTACAACGGTATGTGTATTTTCCCCTAAGCCTTTGTAGTTATTGATTTCGAGTATCAGACTTCCGAAAATTTTGATGGTTTCTCAACCGTTCCTTAATTTCAAACTCCCATATCTCGCGAACGGATTGACGAGCTCGAGAAATTCCTGTTGCATCTGAAAGTAGAAACTCGCCCGATTACAAAGGTATGTGTATTTTTCCCCTAGGAATTTGTAGTTATTGGTTTCGAGTATCAGACTTGCGAAAAATGTGATGGTTTCTCAATCATTCCTTAACTTCAAACTCCCATATCTCGCGAACGGATTGACGAACACGAGAAATTCCGGTTGCATCTGGAAGAAGAAACTCTCCCGATTACAACGGTATGTGTATTTTTCTCGTAAGCCTTTGTAGTTATTGGTTTCGAGTATCAGACTTGCGAAAATTTTGATGGTTTCTCAACCGTTCCTTAATTTCAAACTCCCATATCTCGCGAACGGATTGACGAGCTCGAGAAATTCCTGTTGCATCTGGAAGAAGAAACTCTCCCGATTACAACGGTATGTGTATTTTTCTCGTAAGCCTTTGTAGTTATTGGTTTCGAGTATCAGACTTGCGAAAATTTTGATGGTTTCTCAACCGTTCCTTAATTTCAAACTCCCATATCTCGCGAACGGATTGACGAGCTCGAGAAATTCCTGTTGCATCTGAAAGTAGAAACTCGCCCGATTACAAAGGTATGTGTATTTTTCCCCTAGGCATTTGTAGTTATTGGTTTCGAGTATCAGACTTGCGAAAATTTTGATGGTTTCTCAATCGTTCCTTAACTTCAAACTCCCATATCTCGCGAACGGATTGACGAGATCGAGAAATTCCAGTTGCATCTGAATATAGAAACTCGCCCGATTACAAGGGTATGTGTATTTTTCCCCTAGGCCTTTGGAGTTATTGGTTTCGAGTATCAGACTTGCGAAAATTTTGATGGTTTCTCAAGCATTCCTTAACTTCAAACTCCCATATCTCGCGAACGGATTGACGAGCTCGAGAAATTCCAGTTGCATCTGAATATAGAAACTCGCCCGATTACAAAGGTATGTGTATTTTCCCCCTAAGCCTTTGCAGTTATTGGTTTCGAGTATCAGGCTTGCGAAAATTTTGATGGTTTCTCAATCGTTCCTTAACTTCAAACTCCCATATCTCGCGAACGGATTGACGAGCTCGAGAAATTCCAGTTGCATCTGAATATAGAATCTCGCCCGATTACAAAGGTATGTGTATTTTTCCCCTAGGCCTTTGTAGTTATTGGTTTCGAGTATCAGACTTGCGAAAAATGTGATGGTTTCTCAACCATTCCTTAACTTCAAACTCCCATATCTCGCGAACGGATTGACGAACACGAGAAATTCCGGTTGCATCTGGAAGAAGAAACTCCCCCGAGTACAACGGTATGTGTATTTTCCCCCTAAGCCTTTGCAGTTATTGGTTTCGAGTATCAGGCTTGCGAAAATTTTGATGGTTTCTCAATCGTTCCTTAACTTCAAACTCCCATATCTCGCGAACGGATTGACGAGCTCGAGAAATTCCAGTTGCATCTGAATATAGAAACTCGCCCGATTACAAAGGTATGTGTATTTTTCCCCTAGGCCTTTGGAGTTATTGGTTTCGAGTATCAGACTTGCGAAAATTTTGATGGTTTCTCAAGCATTCCTTAACTTCAAACTCCCATATCGCGCGAACGGATTGAAGAACTCAAGAGTTTCCTATTGCATCTGAAAGCAAAAACTCGCCCGATTACCACGGTATGTGTACTTTTCCCCTAGGCCATTACAGTTATCGGTTTCGAGTATCAGACTTGCGAAAATTTTGATGGTTTCTCAACCGTTCCTTAACTTCAAACTCCCATATCTCGCGAACGGATTGCCGAACTCGAGAAATTCCTGTTGCACCTGAAAGTAGAAAGTCGGCCGATTACAAAGGTGTGTGTATTTTTTCCCTAGGTCGTTCCAGTTATTCGTTTCTAGCATCTGAATTGCGAGAATTTTGATAGTTTCTCAACCATTCCTTAACTTCAGACTCCCTTATATCGCGAACGGATTGACGAACTCGAGAAATTCCTGTTGCATCTGAAAGCAGAAACTCTTCCGATTACAACGGTATGTGTATTTTCCCCTAAGCCTTTGTAGTTATTGATTTCGAGTATCAGACTTCCGAAAATTTTGATGGTTTCTCAACCGTTCCTTAATTTCAAACTCCCATATCTCGCGAACGGATTGACGAGCTCGAGAAATTCCTGTTGCATCTGAAAGTAGAAACTCGCCCGATTACAAAGGTATGTGTATTTTTCCCCTAGGAATTTGTAGTTATTGGTTTCGAGTATCAGACTTGCGAAAAATGTGATGGTTTCTCAATCATTCCTTAACTTCAAACTCCCATATCTCGCGAACGGATTGACGAACACGAGAAATTCCGGTTGCATCTGGAAGAAGAAACTCTCCCGATTACAACGGTATGTGTATTTTTCTCGTAAGCCTTTGTAGTTATTGGTTTCGAGTATCAGACTTGCGAAAATTTTGATGGTTTCTCAACCGTTCCTTAATTTCAAACTCCCATATCTCGCGAACGGATTGACGAGCTCGAGAAATTCCTGTTGCATCTGAAAGTAGAAACTCGCCCGATTACAAAGGTATGTGTATTTTTCCCCTAGGCCTTTGTAGTTATTGGTTTCGAGTATCAGACTTGCGAAAATTTTGATGGTTTCTCAATCGTTCCTTAACTTCAAACTCCCATATCTCGCGAACGGATTGACGAGATCGAGAAATTCCAGTTGCATCTGAATATAGAAACTCGCCCGATTACAAGGGTATGTGTATTTTTCTCCTAGGCCTTTGGAGTTATTGGTTTCGAGTATCAGACTTGCGAAAATTTTGATGGTATCTCAACCGTTCCTTAATTTCAAACTCCCATATCTCGCGAACGGATTGACGAGCTCGAGAAATTCCTGTTGCATCTGAAAGTAGAAACTCGCCCGATTACAAAGGTATGTGTATTTTTCCCCTAGGCCTTTGTAGTTATTGGGTTCGAGTATCAGACTTGCGAAAATTTTGATGGTTTCTCAATCGTTCCTTAACTTCAAACTCCCATATCTCGCGAACGGATTGACGAGATCGAGAAATTCCAGTTGCATCTGAATATAGAAACTCGCCCGATTACAAGGGTATGTGTATTTTTCCCCTAGGCCTTTGGAGTTATTGGTTTCGAGTATCAGACTTGCGAAAATTTTGATGGTTTCTCAAGCATTCCTTAACTTCAAACTCCCATATCTCGCGAACGGATTTACGAGCTCGAGAAATTCCAGTTGCATCTGAATATAGAAACTCGCCCGATTACAAAGGTATGTGTATTTTCCCCCTAAGCCTTTGCAGTTATTGGTTTCGAGTATCAGGCTTGCGAAAATTTTGATGGTTTCTCAATCGTTCCTTAACTTCAAACTCCCATATCTCGCGAACGGATTGACGAGCTCGAGAAATTCCAGTTGCATCTGAATATAGAAACTCGCCCGATTACAAAGGTATGTGTATTTTTCCCCTAGGCCTTTGTAGTTATTGGTTTCGAGTATCAGACTTGCGAAAAATGTGAAGGTTTCTCAACCATTCCTTAACTTCAAACTCCCATATCTCGCGAACGGATTGACGAACACGAGAAATTCCGGTTGCATCTGGAAGAAGAAACTCCCCCGAGTACAACGGTATGTGTATTTTCCCCCTAAGCCTTTGCAGTTATTGGTTTCGAGTATCAGGCTTGCGAAAATTTTGATGGTTTCTCAATCGTTCCTTAACTTCAAACTCCCATATCTCGCGAACGGATTGACGAGCTCGAGAAATTCCAGTTGCATCTGAATATAGAAACTCGCCCGATTACAAAGGTATGTGTATTTTTCCCCTAGGCCTTTGGAGTTATTGGTTTCGAGTATCAGACTTGCGAAAATTTTGATGGTTTCTCAAGCATTCCTTAACTTCAAACTCCCATATCGCGCGAACGGATTGATGAACTCAAGAGTTTCCTATTGCATCTGAAAGCAAAAACTCGCCCGATTACCACGGTATGTGTACTTTTCCCCTAGGCCATTACAGTTATCGGTTTCGAGTATCAGACTTGCGAAAATTTTGATGGTTTCTCAACCGTTCCTTAACTTCAAACTCCCATATCTCGCGAACGGATTGCCGAACTCGAGAAATTCCTGTTGCACCTGAAAGTAGAAAGTCGGCCGATTACAAAGGTGTGTGTATTTTTTCCCTAGGTCGTTCCAGTTATTCGTTTCTAGCATCTGAATTGCGAGAATTTTGATAGTTTCTCAACCATTCCTTAACTTCAGACTCCCTTATATCGCGAACGGATTGACGAACTCGAGAAATTCCTGTTGCATCTGAAAGCAGAAACTCTTCCGATTACAACGGTATGTGTATTTTCCCCTAAGCCTTTGTAGTTATTGATTTCGAGTATCAGACTTCCGAAAATTTTGATGGTTTCTCAACCGTTCCTTAATTTCAAACTCCCATATCTCGCGAACGGATTGACGAGCTCGAGAAATTCCAGTTGCATCTGAATATAGAAACTCGCCCGATTACAAAGGTATGTGTATTTTTCCCCTAGGCCTTTGGAGTTATTGGTTTCGAGTATCAGACTTGCGAAAATTTTGATGGTTTCTCAATCATTCCTTAACTTCAAACTCCCATATCTCGCGAACGGATTGACGAACACGAGAAATTCCGGTTGCATCTGGAAGAAGAAACTCTCCCGATTACAACGGTATGTGTATTTTTCTCGTAAGCCTTTGTAGTTATTGGTTTCGAGTATCAGACTTGCGAAAATTTTGATGGTTTCTCAACCGTTCCTTAATTTCAAACTCCCATATCTCGCGAACGGATTGACGAGCTCGAGAAATTCCTGTTGCATCTGAAAGTAGAAACTCGCCCGATTACAAAGGTATGTGTATTTTTCCCCTAGGCCTTTGTAGTTATTGGTTTCGAGTATCAGACTTGCGAAAATTTTGATGGTTTCTCAATCGTTCCTTAACTTCAAACTCCCATATCTCGCGAACGGATTGACGAGATCGAGAAATTCCAGTTGCATCTGAATATAGAAACTCGCCCGATTACAAGGGTATGTGTATTTTTCTCCTAGGCCTTTGGAGTTATTGGTTTCGAGTATCAGACTTGCGAAAATTTTGATGGTTTCTCAAGCATTCCTTAACTTCAAACTCCCATATCTCGCGAACGGATTGACGAGCTCGAGAAATTCCAGTTGCATCTGAATATAGAAACTCGCCCGATTACAAAGGTATGTGTATTTTCCCCCTAAGCCTTTGCAGTTATTGGTTTCGAGTATCAGGCTTGCGAAAATTTTGATGGTTTCTCAATCGTTCCTTAACTTCAAACTCCCATATCTCGCGAACGGATTGACGAGCTCGAGAAATTCCAGTTGCATCTGAATATAGAAACTCGCCCGATTACAAAGGTATGTGTATTTTTCCCCTAGGCCTTTGTAGTTATTGGTTTCGAGTATCAGACTTGCGAAAAATGTGATGGTTTCTCAACCATTCCTTAACTTCAAACTCCCATATCTCGCGAACGGATTGACGAACACGAGAAATTCCGGTTGCATCTGGAAGAAGAAACTCCCCCGAGTACAACGGTATGTGTATTTTCCCCCTAAGCCTTTGCAGTTATTGGTTTCGAGTATCAGGCTTGCGAAAATTTTGATGGTTTCTCAATCGTTCCTTAACTTCAAACTCCCATATCTCGCGAACGGATTGACGAGCTCGAGAAATTCCAGTTGCATCTGAATATAGAAACTCGCCCGATGACAAAGGTATGTGTATTTTTCCCCTAGGCCTTTGGAGTTATTGGTTTCGAGTATCAGACTTGCGAAAATTTTGATGGTTTCTCAAGCATTCCTTAACTTCAAACTCCCATATCGCGCGAACGGATTGAAGAACTCAAGAGTTTCCTATTGCATCTGAAAGCAAAAACTCGCCCGATTACAACGGTATGTGTATTTTTGCCCTAGGCCATAGTAGTTATTGGTTTCGAGTATCAGACTTGCGAAAATTTTGATGGTTTCTCAACCGTTCCTTAATTTCAAACTCCCATATCTCGCGAACGGATTGACGAACTCGATTATTTCCTGTTGCATCTGAAAGTAGAAAGTCGACCGATTACAATGGTGTGTGTACTTTTCCCCTAGGTCATTCCAGTTATTCGTTTCTAGCATCTGAATTGCGAGAATTTTGATGGTTTCTCAACCATTCCTTAACTTCAAACTCCCATATCTCGCGAACGGATTGAAGAACTCGATTATTTCCTGTTGCATCTGAAAGTAGGAACTCGACCGATTACAACGGTATGTGTATTTTTGCCCTAGGCCATAGTAGTTATTGGTTTCGAGTATCAGACTTGCGAACATTGTGATTGTTTCTCAACCATTCCTTAATTTCAAACTCCCATATCTCGCGAACGGATTGACGAACTCGAGAAATTCCTGTTGCATCTGAAAAGAGAAACTCTCCCGATTACAACGCTATGAGTATTTTTCCCTTTGGCCATTGTATTTATTGGTTTCGAGTATCAGCCTTGCGAAAATTTCGATGGTTTCTCAACCATTCCTTAACTTCAAACTCCCATATCTCGCGAACGGATTGACGAACTCCAGAAATTCCTGTTGCATCTGAAGGTAGAAACTCGCCCGATTACAAAGGTATGTGTATTTTTGCCCTAGGTCGTTCCAGTTATTCGTTTCTAGCATCTGAATTGCGAGAATTTTGATAGTTTCTCAAACATTCCTTAACTTCAAACTCCCATATCTCGCGAACGGATTGACGAGCTCGAGAAATTCCTGTTGCATCTGAAAGTAGAAACTCGCCCGATTACAAAGGTATGTGTATTTTTCCCCTAGGACTTTGTAGTTATTGGTTTCGAGTATCAGACTTGCGAAAATTGTGATGGTTTCTCAACCATTCCTTAACTTCAAACTCCCATATCTCGCGAACGGATTGACGAACACTAGAAATTCCGGTTGCATCTGGAAGAAGAAACTCTTCCGATTACAACGGTATGTGTATTTTTCTCGTAAGCCTTTGTAGTTATTGGTTTCGAGTATCAGACTTGCGAAAATTTTGATGGTTTCTCAACCGTTCCTTAATTTCAAACTCCCATATCTCGCGATCGGATTGACGAGCTCGAGAAATTCCTGTTGCATCTGAAAGTAGAAACTCGCCCGATTACAAAGGTATGTGTATTTTTCCCCTAGGCCTTTGTAGTTATTGGTTTCGAGTATCAGACTTGCGAAAATTGTGATGGTTTCTCAACCATTCCTTAACTTCAAACTCCCATATCTCGCGAACAGATTGACGAACACGGAAATTCCGGTTGCATCTGGAAGAAGAAACTCCCCTGATTACAACGGTATGTGTATTTTCCCCCTAAGCCTTTGCAGTTATTGGTTTCGAGTATCAGGCTTGCGAAAATTTTGATGGTTTCTCAACTGTTCCTTAATTTCAAACTCCCATATCTCGCGAACGGATTGACGAACTCGATTATTTCCTGTTGCATCTGAAAGTAGAAAGTCGTCCGATTACAATGGTGTGGGTACGTTTCCACTAGGCCATTCCAGTTATTGGTTTCGAGTATCAGACTTGCGAGAATTTTGATGGTTTCTCAACCGTTGCTTAACTTCAAACTCCCATATCTCGTGAACGGATTGAAGAACTCGATTATTTCCTGTTGCATCTGAAAGAAGAAACTCGCCCCATTACAAAGGTGTGTGTACTTTTCCCCTAGGCCATTCCAGTTATTGGTTTCGAGAATCAGACTTGCGAAAATTTTGATGGTTTCTCAACCGTTCCTTGACTTCAAACTCCCATATCTCGCGAACGGATTGACGAACTCGAGGAATTCCTGTTGCATCTGAAAGTAGAAACTCGCCCCATTACAATGGTGTGTGTACTTTTCCCCTAGGCCATTCCAGTTATTGGTTTCGAGTATCAGACTTGCGAAAATTTTGATGGTTTCTCAACCGTTCCTTAATTTCAAACTCCCACATCTCGCGAACGGATTGACGAACTCGAGAAATTCCTATTGCATCTGATGGTAGAAACTCGCCCGATTACAAAGGTATGTGTATTTTTGCCCTGGGCCATTTCAGTTATTAGTTTCGAGTAACAGACCAGCGAAAATTTTGATTGTTTCTCAATTATTCCTTAACTTCAAACTCCCATATCTCGCGAACGGATTGACGAACTCGAGAAATTCCTGTTGCATCTGAAAGCAGAAACTCGTCCGATTACAACGGTATGTGTATTTTCCCCTAAGCCTTTGTAGTTATTGGTTTCGAGTATCAGACTTGTGAAAATTTTGATTGTTTCTCAACCGTTCCTTAATTTCAAACTCCCATATCTCGCGAACGGATTTACGAACTCGATAAATTCCTGTTCCATCTGAAACCAGAAACTCGCCCGATTACAACGGTATGTGTATTTTTGCCCTAGGCCATAGTAGTTATTGGTTTCGAATATCAGACTAGCGAAAATTTTGATTGTTTCTCAATTATTCCTTAACTTCAAACTCCCATATCTCGCGAACGGATTGACGAACTGGATAATTTCCTGTTGCATCTGAAAGTAGAATGTCGTCCGATTACAATGGTGTGTGTACTTTTCCCCTAGGTCACTCCAGTTACTCGTTTCTAGCATCAGAGTTGCTAAAATTTTGATGGTTTCTCAACCATTCCTTAATTTCAAATTCCCATATCTCGCGAACGGATTGACGGATCCGAGAAATTCCTATTGCATCTGATGGTAGAAACTCGCCCGATTACAAAGGTATGTGTATTTTTGCCCTGGGCCATTTCAGTTATTGGTTTCGAGTATCAGACTTGCGAAAATTTTGATGGTTTCTCAACCGTTCCTTAATTTCAAACTCCCACATCTCGCGAACGGATTGACGAACTCGAGAAATTCCTACTGCATCTGATGGTAGAAACTCGCCCGATTACAAAGGTATGTGTATTTTTGCCCTGGGCCATTTCAGTTATTAGTTTCGAGTAACAGACCAGCGAAAATTTTGATTGTTTCTCAATTATTCCTTAACTTCAAACTCCCATATCTCGCGAACGGATTGACGAACTCGAGAAATTCCTGTTGCATCTGAAAGCAGAAACTCGTCCGATTACAACGGTATGTGTATTTTCCCCTAAGCCTTTGTAGTTATTGGTTTCGAGTATCAGACTTGTGAAAATTTTGATTGTTTCTCAACCGTTCCTTAATTTCAAACTCCCATATCTCGCGAACGGATTTACGAACTCGATAAATTCCTGTTCCATCTGAAACCAGAAACTCGCCCGATTACAACGGTATGTGTATTTTTGCCCTAGGCCATAGTAGTTATTGGTTTCGAATATCAGACTAGCGAAAATTTTGATTGGTTCTCAATTATTCCTTAACTTCAAACTCCCATATCTCGCGAACGGATTGACGAACTGGATAATTTCCTGTTGCATCTGAAAGTAGAATGTCGTCCGATTACAATGGTGTGTGTACTTTTCCCCTAGGTCACTCCAGTTACTCGTTTCTAGCATCAGAGTTGCTAAAATTTTGATGGTTTCTCAACCATTCCTTAACTTCAAATTCCCATATCTCGCGAACGGATTGACGGATCCGAGAAATTCCTATTGCATCTGATGGTAGAAACTCGCCCGATTACAAAGGTATGTGTATTTTTGCCCTGGGCCATTTCAGTTATTAGTTTCGAGTAACAGACCAGCGAAAATTTTGATTGTTTCTCAATTATTCCTTAACTTCAAACTCCCATATCTCGCGAACGGATTGACGAACTCGAGAAATTCCTGTTGCATCTGAAAGCAGAAACTCGTCCGATTACAACGGTATGTGTATTTTCCCCTAAGCCTTTGTGGTTATTGGTTTCGAGTATCAGACTTCCGAAAATTTTGATGGTTTCTCAACCGTTCCTTAATTTCAAACTCCCATATCTCGCGAACGGATTGACGAGCTCGAGAAATTCCTGTTGCATCTGAAAGTAGAAACTCGCCCGATTACAAAGGTATGTGTATTTTTCCCCTAGGACTTTGTAGTTATTGGTTTCGAGTATCAGACTTGCGAAAATTGTGATGGTTTCTCAACCATTCCTTAACTTCAAACTCCCATATCTCGCGAACGGATTGACGAACACGAGAAATTCCGGTTGCATCTGGAAGAAGAAACTCTCCCGATTACAACGGTATGTGTATTTTTCTCGTAAGCCTTTGTAGTTATTGGTTTCGAGTATCAGGCTTGCGAAAATTTTGATGGTTTCTCAACTGTTCCTTAATTTCAAACTCCCATATCTCGCGAACGGATTGACGAACTCGATTATTTCCTGTTGCATCTGAAAGTAGAAAGTCGTCCGATTACAATGGTGTGGGTACGTTTCCCCTAGGCCATTCCAGTTATTGGTTTCGAGTATCAGACTTGCGAGAATTTTGATGGTTTCTCAACCGTTGCTTAACTTCAAACTCCCATATCTCGTGAACGGATTGAAGAACTCGATTATTTCCTGTTGCATCTGAAAGAAGAAACTCGCCCCATTACAAAGGTGTGTGTACTTTTCCCCTAGGCCGTTCCAGTTATTGGTTTCGAGAATCAGACTTGCGATAATTTTGATGGTTTCTCAACCGTTCCTTGACTTCAAACTCCCATATCTCGCGAACGGATTGACGAACTCGAGGAATTCCTGTTGCATCTGAAAGTAGAAACTCGCCCCATTACAATGGTGTGTGTACTTTTCCCCTAGGCCATTCCAGTTATTGGTTTCGAGTATCAGACTTGCGAGAATTTTGATGGTTTCTCAACTGTTCCTTAATTTCAAACTCCCACATCTCGCGAACGGATTGACGAACTCGAGAAATTCCTATTGCATCTGATAGTAGAAGCTCGTCCGATTACAACGGTATTTGTATTTTTGCCCTAGGCCATAGTAGTTACTGGTTTCGAGTATCAGACTTGCGAAAATTTTGATGGTTTCTCAATTATTCCTTAACTTCAAACTCCCATATCACGCGAACGGATTGACGAACTCGATTATTTCCTGTTGCATCTGAAAGTAGAGAGTCGACCGATTACAATGGTGTGTGTACTTTTCCCCTAGGTCATTCCAGTTATTCGTTTCTAGCATCAGAATTGCGAAAATTTTGATGGCTTCTCAACCATTCCTTAACTTCAAACTCCCATATCTCGCGAACGGATCGACGACCTCGAGAAATTCCTGTTGGATCTGAAAGTAGAATCTCGCCCCATTACAATGGTGTGTGTACTTTTCCCCTAGGCCATTCCAGTTATTGGTTTCGAGTATCAGACCAGCGAAAATTTTGATGGTTTTTCAACCATTCCTTACATTCAAACACCCATATCTCGCGAACGGAATGACGAACTCGAGAAATTCCTGTTGCATGTGAAAGTAGAAACTCGCCCGATTACAATGGTGTGTGTACTTTTTCCCTAGGCCATTCCATTTATTGGTTTCGAGTATCAGACTTGGAAAATTTTTGATGGTTTCTCAACCATTCCTTAACTTCAAACTCCCACATCTCGCGAACGGATTGACGAACACGAGAAATTCCGGTTGCATCTGGAAGAAGAAACTCTTCCGATTACAATGGTATGTGTATTTTTTCCCTCAGCCTTTGTAGTTATTGGTTTCGAGTAACAGACTTGCGAAAATTTTGATGGTTAATCAAGCATTCCTTAACTTCAAACTCCCATATCTCGCGAGCGGATTGAAGAACTCGATTATTTCCTGTTGCATCTGAAAGTAGAAACTCGCCCCATTACAATGGTGTGTGTACTTTTCCCCTCGGCCATTCCACTTATTGGTTTCGAGTATCAGACTTGCGAAAGTTTTGATGGTTTCTCAACCGTTCCTTAATTTCAAACTCCCATATCTCGCGAACGGATTGACGAACTCGATTATTTCCTGTTGCATCTGAAAGTAGAAAGTCGACCGATTACAATGGTGTGTGTACTTTTCCCCTAGGCCACAGTAGTTATTGGTTTCGAGTATCAGACTTGCGAAAATTGTGAATGTTTCTCAACCATTCCTTAACTTCAAACTCTCATATCTCGCGAACGGATTGACGAACATGAGAAATTCCGATTGCATCTGGAAGAAGAAACTCTTCCGATTACAACGGTATGTGTATTTTTTCCCTAAGCCTTTGTAGTTATTGGTTTCGAGTAACAGACTTGCGAAAATTTTGATGGTTTCTCAACCGTTCCTTAATTTCAAACTCCCATATATCGCGAACGGATTTACGAACTCGATAAATTCCTGTTGCATCTGAAACCAGAAACTCGTCCGATTACAACGGTATGTGTATTTTTGCCCTAGGCCATAGCAGTTATTGGTTTCGAGTATCAGACTTGCGAAAATATTGATGGTTTCTCAACCATTCCTTAACTTCAAACTCCCATATCTCGCGAACGGATTGAAGAACTCGAGAATTTCCTATTGCATCTGAAAGCAAAAATTCGCCCGATTACAACGGTATGTGTATTTTTGCCCTAGGCCATAGTAGTTATTGGTTTCGGGTATCAGACTTGCGAAAATTGTGATGGTCTCTCAACCATTTCTTAACTTCAAACTACCATATCTCGCGAACGGATTGACGAACTCGAGAAATTCCGGTTGCATCTGACAATAGAAACTCGCCCAATTACAATGGTGTGTGTACTTTTCCTCTAGGTCATTCCAGTTATTCGTTTCTAGCATCAGAATTGCGAAAATTTTGATGGTTTCTCAACCATTCCTTAGCTTCAAACTCCCATATCTCGCGAACCGATTGTCATACTCGAGAAATTCCTGTTGCATCTGAAAGAAGAAACTCGCCCGATTACAAAGGTATGTGTATTTTTCTCCTAGGCCATAGTAGTTATTGGTTTCGAGTAGCAGACTTGCGAAAATTGTGATGGTTTCTCAACCATTCCTTAATTTCAAACTCCCATATCTCGCGATCGGCTTGACGAACACGTGAAATTCCGGTTGCATCTGGTAGAAGAAACTCTCCCGATTACAACGGTATGTGTATTTTGCCCCTAAGCCTTTGTAGTTATTGGTTTCGAGTATCAGACTTGTGAAAATTTTGATTGTTTCTCAACCGTTCCTTAATTTCAAACTCCCATATCTCGCGAACGGATTTACGAACTCGATAAATTCCTGTTCCATCTGAAACCAGAAACTCGCCCGATTACAACGGTATGTGTATTTTTGCCCTAGGCCATAGTAGTTAAAGGTTTCGAATATCAGACTAGCGAAAATTTTGATTGTTTCTCAATTATTCCTTAACTTCAAACTCCCATATCTCGCGAACGGATTGACGAACTGGATAATTTCCTGTTGCATCTGAAAGTAGAATGTCGTCCGATTACAATGGTGTGTGTACTTTTCCCCTAGGTCAATCCAGTTACTCGTTTCTAGCATCAGAGTTGCTAAAATTTTGATGGTTTCTCAACCATTCCTTAACTTCAAATTCCCATATCTCGCGAACGGATTGACGGATCCGAGAAATTCCTATTGCATCTGAAGGTAGAAACTCGCCCGATTACAAAGGTATGTGTATTTTTGCCCTAGGCCATAGTAGTTAAAGGTTTCGAATATCAGACTAGCGAAAATTTTGATTGTTTCTCAATTATTCCTTAACTTCAAGCACCCATATCTCGCGAACGGAATGACGAACTCGAGAAATTCCTGTCGTATCTGAAAGTAGAAACTCGCCCAATTACAATGGTGTGTGTACTTTTCCCCTAGGCCATTCCAGTTATTGGTTTCGAGTAACAGACTTGCGAAAATTGTGATTGTTTCTCAACCATTACTTAACTTCAAACTCTCATATCTCGCGAACGGATTGACGTGCTCGAGAAATTCTTGTTGCATCTGAAAGTAGAAACTCGCCCAATTACAAAGGCATGTGTATTTTTCCCCTAGGCCACAGTAGTTATTGGTTTCGAGTATCAGACTTGCGTAAATTGTGATTGTTTCTCAACCATTACTTAACTTCAAACTCTCATATCTCGCGAACGGATTGACGAACACGAGAAATTCCGGTTGCATCTGGAAGAAGAAACTCGCCCGATTACAAAGGTATGTGTATTTTTGCCCTAGGCCATTCCAGTTATTGGTTTCGAGTATCACACCAGCGAAAGTTTTGATGGTTTCTCAACCATTCCTTAGCTTCAAACACACATATCTCGCGAACGGAATGACGAACTCGAGAAATTCCTGTTGTATGTGAAAGTAGAAACTCGCCCGATTACAATGGTGTGTGTACTTTTCCCCTAGGCCATTCCAGTTATTGATTTCGAGTATCAGACTTGCGAAAATTTTGATGGTTTCTCAACAATTCCTTAACTTCACACTTCCATATCTCGCGAACGGATTGACGAACTCGAGAATTTCCTATTGCATCTGAAGTTAGAAAGTCGACCGATTACAAAGATATGTGTGTTATTCCCATAGGCCTTTGTAGTTATTGGTTTCGAGTATCAGACTTACGAAAATTTTGATGGTTTCTCAACCATTCCTTAACTTCAAACACCCATATCTCGCGATCGGATTGACGAACTCGAGAATTTCCTATTGCATCTGATAGCAGAAACTCGCCCGATTACAACGGTATGCGTACTTTTCCCCTAGGCCTTTGTAGTTATTGGTTTCGAGTATCAGACTTGCGAAAATTTTGATGGTTTCTCAACCATTCCTTAACTTCAAACACCCATATCACGCGAACGCATTGACGAACTCGAGAAATTCCTGTTGTATCTGAAAGTAGAAACTCGCCCGATTACAAAGGTGTGTGTACTTTTCCCCTAGGCCATTCCAGTTATTGGTTTCGAGTATCAGATCAGCGAAAATTTTGATTGTTTCTCAACCATTCCTTAACTTCAAACTCCCACATCTCGCGAAGGGATAGACGAACGCGAGAAATTCCTGTTGCATGTGAAAGTAGAATCTCGCCCGATTACAACGGTATGTGTATTTTTCCCCTAGGCATTTGCAGTTATTGGTTTCGATTATCAGACTTGCGAAAATTTTGATGGCTTCTCAACCATTCCTTAACTTCAAACTCCCATGTCTCGCGAACGGATTGACGAACTCGAGAAATTCCTGTTGCATCTGAATGTAGAAACTCGCCCGATTACAATGGTATGTGTACTTTTCCCCTAGGCCATTCCACTTATTGGTTTCGAGTATCAGACTTGCGAAAATTTTGATGGTTTCTCAACAATTCCTTAACTTCACACTTCCATATCTCCCGAACGGATTGACGAACTCGAGAATTTCCTATTGCATCTGAAAGCAGAAACTCGCCCGATTACAACGGGATGTGCATTTTTGCCCTAGGCCATAGTAGTTATTGGATTCGAGTATCAGACTTGCGAAAATTTTGGTGACTTCTCAACCATTCCTTAACTTCAAACACCCATATCTCGCGAACGCATTGACGAACTCGAGAAATTCCTGTTGTATCTGAAAGTAGAAACTCGCCCGATTACAAAGGTGTGTGTACTTTTCCCCTAGGCCATTCCAGTTATTGGTTTCGAGTATCAGACCAGCGAAAATTTTGATGGTTTCTCAACCATTCCTTAACTTCAAACTCCCATATCTCACGAACGGATTGACGAACTCGAGAAATCCCTGTTGAATCTGAAAGCAGATACTCGCCCGATTACAACGGTCTGAGTATTTCTCCCCTACGCCATTGTAGTTATTGGTTTCGAGTATCAGACTTGCGAAAATTGTCATTGTTTCTCAACCATTGCTTAACTTCAAACTCCCATATCTCACGAACGGATTGACGAACTCGAGAAATCCCTGTTGCACCTGAAAGTAGAAACCCGCCCGATTACAAAGATATGTGTGTTTTCCTCCTAGGCCTTTGTAGTTATTGGTTTCGAGTATCAGACTTGCGAAAATTTTGATGGTTTCTCAACCATCCCTTAACATCAAACTCCCTTATCCCGCGAACGGATTGACGAACTCGAGAAATTCCTATTGCATGTGAAAGCAGAAAGTCGCCGATTACAACGGTACGTGTATTTTTGCCCCAGGCAATAGTATTTATTGGTTTCGAGTATCAGACTTGCGAAAATTTTGATGGTTTTTCAACCATTCCTTAACTTCCAACTCCCACATCTCACGATCGGATCGACGAACTCGAGAATTTCCTATAGCATCTGAAAGCAGAAACCCGCCCCATTACAACGGTATGTGTACTTTTCCCCTAGGCCATTCCAGTTATTGGTTTCGAGTATCAGACTTGCGAAAATTTTGATGGTTCCTCAACCATTCCTTAACTTCACACTTCCATATCTCGCGAACGGATTGACCAACTCGAGAATTTCCTATTGCATCTGAAAGCAGAAACTCGCCCGATTACAACGGTATATGTATTTTTCCCCTAGGCCATTGTAGTTATTGGTTTCGAGTATCAGACTTGCGAAAATTTTGATGGTTTTTCAACCATTCCTTAACATCCAACTCCCATATCTCACGATCGGATTGACGAACTCGAGAATTTCCTATTGCATCTGAAAGCAGAAACTCGCCCGATTACAACGGTATGTGTATTTTTCCGCTAGGCCATTGTAGTTATTGGTTTCGAGTATCAGACTTGCGAAAATTTTGATGGTTTTTCAACCATTCCTTAACTTCCAACTGCCATATCTCACGATCGGATTGACGAACTCGAGAATTTCCTATTGCATCTGAAAGTAGAAACTCGCCCGATTACAATGGTGTGTGTACTTTTCCCCTAGGCCATTCCAGTTATTGGTTTCGAGTATCAGACCAGCGAAAATTTTGATGGTTTTTCAACCATTCCTTAACGTCCAACTCGCATATCTCGCGATCGGATTGACGAACTCGAGAATTTCCTATTGCATCTGAAAGCAGAAACTCGCCCGATTACAACGGTATGTGTATTTTTGCCCTAGGCCATAGTAGTTCCGCCCGAGATGGGCGGTGACGGGGGCGCTCATGCTGCGCGTGAGCGGCCCCGACAACGCAGCCAGGGCGGACCGACTGGCCGAAAAGCTGGGCGAGGCCTTGGCACCCCGGGGTGTCAGGGTCGCCCGGCCCACAAAGAGCGCGGAGCTGCGCGTTTGTGGGCTGGACGACTCGGTCACCCGGGAGGAGGTGGCCAGGGCGCTGGCCCAGGCCGGTGGCTGCTCTGAGGGGGACATCCGGACCGGGGAGGTCCGGCGGTCCTCCACCGGCCTGGGAGCGGTGTGGGCACGGTGCCCTCTTCCGGCTGCCCGGAAGTTAGAAGCAGTCGGGAGGATCGTGGTGGGGTGGGTGTCGGCGAGGATCGAGGTCCTCGCCCAACGCCCACTCCAGTGCTACCGCTGTCTGGAGACGGGCCATGTCAGGCAGCGGTGCACCTCCGCGGTGGACCGCAGCGGTACTTGTTACCGCTGCGGTGCCGAAGGCCACCGCGCGAGCCACTGCGCGGCGGCCCCCAAATGCCCGCTGTGTGCGGACATGGGGAGACCAGCCGCGCACCGAATGGGGGGGAAGCAATGTACCCCCCCATCCCGACGAGGGCAGAGGAGAGGGGCGCCGGGGCCGCTCCCGGCGCCGGTGAGAGCGGTCCCAGCTGCGAGCGCCGCGGCGCCCGCGGACCTGGCCGCGACCGACGCGACGGTCGCAAGGAAGAGGTCGGAGGCGGCGACGGCGTTGGTGTCCGCGATGGAGGTGGACATCGGCCCCGCCGCCGTCCTCACGGAGGTGCCACCAGGAGGCGGTGAGGAGGCCATCAAATAATGGCTCCCCGCCTCCTCCTGCAGGCCAACCTCAACCACTGCCGTGCAGCGCAGGACCTGATGTGTCAGACGCTGGCGGAGTGGGGGGGTGGTCTGGCAGTCGCCGCCGAGCCGTACCGCGTCCCCGACCATCCGCATTGGATGGGGGATGCGGCCGGCTTGGTGGCGGCTGTGTGGCAGGGCGGTGACGGGTCCCCTCCGTTCTCCTTACTGGAGAACGGGGCGGGATTCGTCGCCGTCCAGTGGGGGGGAGTCGCCGTGGTGGGGTGCTACGTTTCGCCCAACTGCGGCCTTGCTGCCTTCGAGCAGTACTTGGCCGGGGTGGAGGCGTGCCTCACAAGGATTGCGCCCCGGCCGGTGCTGGTCCTGGGGGACTTCAATGCCTGGTCTGTGGCATGGGGGTCCCCCAGGACCAATCGGAGGGGCGAGGCTCTGGGCGACTGGGCGGCGGGCTTCGACCTCCGGTTGATTAACCGGGGGTCGGAGCTGACGTGCGTGCGGCGCGGGGGAGGGTCCATAGTGGATTTGACGTTTGGATCCCCCGGCGCCGCGCGTATGGTGTCCGGGTGGGACGTGGTGGTGGGGGAGGAGACATTATCGGACCACCGGTATATCCGCGTGGTCTTGACCTCCCCCGAGGCCGCCGCGGCCCCGCACCGACACCTCCGCCCGGGAGCGGGTAGCGCCCCACCACCACCACGCAGATGGGCGCTTCGGCGCCTTGACAAGGACGTCCTGGTGGCAGCCGCTCTGGCCGAAACCTGGCCTCGACGGGAGACCAGGCTGCCCGACCTGGAGGGGGCCGTGGCTCGGCTCGGGAGCGCCGTCGCGCGCATTTGCGACGCGGCGATGCCCCGGGCCGGGCCGCGGTCTCCTCGTCGGGCGGTGTACTGGTGGTCGGGCGAAATCGGGGAATTGCGGACAGCATGCGTCCGGGCCCGACGCCAGTACACCCGCGCGCGTCGTCGGGCCGGACGGAACGGCGACGACGGCGCGCGGGCTAGGGCGGCGGAACTGTACGAGTCCTATCGCGCGGGAAAGAGGGCTCTGCAGGTCGCCATCAAACGGGCCAAGGCCCAGAGCTGGAAGGAGCTCCTCGAGACCCTCGAGCGGGATCCATGGGGGCGCCCATACCGGATAGTTCTGAATAAACTCCGGCCATGGGCGCCCCCGATCACCGAGGGTCTCGACCCCCAGCTCTTGAGGGACGTGGTCGACACGCTCTTCCCGATCGTGGGGGAGAGCGGGCCACGTCCCTCTGCGGACCCGACCACCTGGTCCGCGGAGCTGGGGGTCTCGGCTGGGGAGCTAGCCGCGGCCATCCGAAGGCTCGGGGCGAAGGATACTGCCCCGGGTCCTTCGGGAGTGCCCGGCCGAGTCTTGGTCTTGGCCGCGGACGTCCTGGGTGACGGCCTCCGGGAGCTATTCGACCGCTGCCTGGAGGCCGGGCGATTCCCCTCCGCATGGAAGGTGGCCCGAATGGTCCTCCTCCGGAAAGAGGGTAGGCCCGCGGACTCTCCGTCAGCGTACCGGCCGATTTGCCTGCTCGACGATGTGGGCAAGCTCCTAGAAAGAGTCGTGGCGGCCCGCATCGTCGGGCACCTGTCGCGGGGTGGGCCCGGGCTGGCGGAGTGCCAGTTCGGGTTCCGGGAGGGCCGGTCGACGATCGACGCGATTCGACGCGTCCGGTCCCTCTCGGCCTCGGCGGTCTCCCGGGGTGGGGTGGCATTGGCGGTGTCCTTGGACATCGCCAATGCGTTTAACACCCTACCCTGGGCGGCGATTAGGCGGGGGCTTGAGGAACATCGAGTCCCCGCCTACCTTAGGGCAGTCGTCGAGGACTACCTCCGCGACAGGTGGATCGAGTATCCGGGCCGGTGCGGGACGGAGAGGAGAGCGGTGTACTCCGGGGTTCCGCAGGGGTCGGTGTTAGGACCCCTGCTGTGGAACCTCGGGTACGACACCGTCCTGCGGGCCGAAGACCTCCCCGACGGCGTCAGTCTGACATGTTACGCGGACGACACCTTGTTGTTGGCCGTCGGGGGGGACTGGAGGGGGGCTGTTCGGGCCGCCGAGGACGGTGTCCGGCGCGTCGTCTCCCGGATCAGGGGGATCGGTTTGGAGGTGGCTCTCCACAAAACCGAGGTACTCGGGATGTATAGACCCCGGGGAGAGCCGCCTCCCCCCCTGATCCGGGTGGGTGAGACAGACGTCGAGGTGAGGTCTCAGATGAAATATCTGGGACTTCACCTCGACAGCCACTGGCGCTTCGAGGGCCATTTCCGGGCCCTGGCCCCGCGGTTGGAGAGGATAGTTGGCGCTTTGGGCCGTATCCTCCCCAACCTGCGGGGCCCGAGTGACCGGGTTCGCCGCCTCTACGCGGGAATGGTCCACTCGGTGGCCCTATACGGGGCCCCCGTTTGGGCGGGCGACCTGGCCGCCTCCCGGCGCAGCAAGGTATTGCTGCGCCGGGTTCAAAGGCGGCTTGCACTGCGGATCGCCCGGGGGTACCGGACCGTTTCGTATGAGGCGGCGAGCGTCCTGTCAGGGCTACCCCCGGCGGACTTGATCGCGGGCGCGCATGCGGCTTTCTACGAGGGCCGCATGCGCGCCCGCGAGGATGGGGTGGTCCTGGCGGGCTGCGAGGTGGAGGCCCTGAGGCGCCAGGCCCGGGAGTCCATGCTGCAGCTTTGGCAGCAGCGGCTGGCCGAGCCGTTGTTCGGCCAGAGGACTGTCCGGGCTATCCGGCCGGTCCTGTTTGAGTGGCTGGGTAGGCGCTTCGGCTCACTCACCTACCGGTTGGTGCAGGTGCTGTCCGGGCACGGATGCTTCGGTCAGTACCTGTGCCGGATCGGTGTGGAAGAGGCGGCGCGCTGCTGGCACTGTCCAGCGGACGAGGACACGGCGCAACACACCCTCGAGGTGTGTCCGGCCTGGGGGGTGGAGCGCCGTGTCCTCACGGCCGTGATTGGGGCGGACCTATCGCTGCCGGGCGTGGTACAGGCCATGCTCGGCAGCGAGACGAAGTGGCGGGCCGTGGCCTCCTTCTGCGAGGAGGTAATCTCGCGGAAGGAGGCCGCGAGCCGCATTCGCGAGAGCGGGAGACCGCGAGCGAGGCCTCGTCCGAGGCCGGGGGCGGGTGGGCCTCCGGAAGGGCTGGCGAGGCCACCCTGAGAGCGGCGGGCGGGGGTGCGTAGCCCTTGAGGCTCGTGCCACCGCCCGTCGTCTGAGGGGTGGGAGGAATAAGGGACGGCGACGCTCTCGAGGGCGGAGAGGCCAGAGCCGCCCTCGGGAGCGTAGGAGCCGGGGTGCGGCCGCGCCGACGGCACGGTCCCAGGGCCGTGCCTCCGGCGCGGCTATGGGGGCCGTGGGCGGTCGCGAGTGTGGGACTCGCGGCCGCCCTCGGGCGGCCCCCGGGAGTGGGACGTCGGAGCAGTGTGGCCCTGCTCCGACGTCGGGCGCCAGAGCGCCGAGGAGAAAACAGGGAAGGGAGGGTGAAGTACCCCCTCCCTTCCCTGGAACGGGAGGACACGGGCGCGAGAGCCCTGCACGGGGGAGCACCTGATGTTATGATGTCTTCGGTCCCAGGTGCTCCCCCTGCATAGTGCGAGGATGGCCACCGTGGTGGGTTTTAGTGGGTAGGTCCCGCGCCCGATGGGTTTCCTTCCGGGCGCGGGGAATCCCACATTCCCCCCGCCCCTCCCCAGGCGGCGGGGGGGTCTTTCGAAGATTTCCCCCACGTTAATAAAAAAAAAAAAAAGGCCATAGTAGTTATTGGATTCGAGTATCAGACTTGCGAAAGTTTTGGTGATTTCTCAACCATTCCTTAAATTCAAACTCCCATGTCTCGCGAACGGATTGACGAACTCGAGAAATTCCTATTGCATGTGAAAGCAGAAAGTCGCCCGATTACAACGGTATGTGTATGTTTCCCCTAGGCCTTTGTAGTTATTGGTTTCGAGTATCAGACTTGTGAAAATTTTGATGGTTTCTCAACCATTCCTTATTTTCTAACTTCCATGTCTGGCGAACGGATTGACGAACTCGAGAATTTCCTATTGCACCTGAAAGTAGAAACTCGCCCGATGTCAATGGTATGTGTACTTTTCCCCTAGGCCATTCCAGTTATTGGTTTCGAGTATCAGACTTGCGAATATTTTGATGGTTTCTCAACCATTCCTTATTTTCTCACTTCCATATCTCGCGAACGCATTGACGAACTCGAGAAATTCCTGTTGTATCTGAAAGTAGAAACTCGCCCGATTACAATGGTGTGTGTACTTTTGCCCTAGGCCATAGTAGTTATTGGTTTCGAGTACCAGACTTGCGAAAATTGGGATGGATTCTCAACCATTGCTTAACTTCAAACTCCATATCTCACGAACGGATTGACGAACTCGAGAAATCCCTGTTGCATCTGAAAGCAGAAACACGCCCGATTACAACGGTATGTGTACTTTTCCCCTAGGCCATTCCAGTTATTGGTTTCGAGTATCAGACTTGCGAAAATTTTGATGGTTCCTCAACCATTCCTTAACTTCACACTTCCATATCTCGCGAACGGATTGACCAACTCGAGAATTTCCTATTGCATCTGAAAGCAGAAACTCGCCCGATTACAACGGTATGTGTATTTTTGCCCTAGGCCATAGTAGTTATTGGTTTCGAGTATTAGACTTGCGAAAATTGGGATGGATTCTCAACCATTGCTTAACTTCAAACTCCCATATCTCACGAACGGATTGACGAACTCGAGAAATCCCTGTTGCATCTGAAAGTAGAAACCCGCCCGATTACAGACATATGTGTGTTTTCCTCCTAGGCTTTTGTAGTTATTGGTTCGAGTATCAGACTTGTGAAAATTTTGATGGTTTCTCAACCATTCCTTAGCTTCAAACTCCCATATCCCGAGAACGGATTGACGAACTCGAGAAATTCCTATTGCATGTGAAAGCAGAAAGTCGCCCGATTACAACGGTACGTGTATTTTTGCCCCAGGCAATAGTAGTTATTGGTTTCGAGTATCAGACTTGCGAAAATTTTGATGGTTTTTCAACCATTCCTTAACTTCCAACTCCCATATCTCGCGAACGCATTGACGAACTCGAGAAATTCCTGTTGTATCTGAAAGTAGAAACTCGCCCGATTACAATGGTGTGTGTATTTTTCCCCTAGGCCATTGTAGTTATTGGTTTCGAGTATTAGACTTGCGAAAATTTTGATGGTTCCTCAACCATCCTTAACTTCACACTTCCATATCTCGCGAACGGTTTGACCAACTCGAGAATTTCCTATTGCATCTGAAAGCAGAAACTCGCCGATTACAACGGTATGTGTATTTTTGCCCTAGGCCATAGTAGTTATTGGTTTCGAGTATCAGACTTGCGAAAATTGGGATGGTTTTCTCAACCATTGCTTAACTTCAAACTCCCATATCTCACGAACGATTGACGAACTCGAGAAATCCATGTTGCATCTGAAAGTAGAAACCCGCCCGATTACAAAGATATGTGTGTTTTCTTCCTCCTAGGCCTTTGTAGTTATTGGTTTCGAGTATCAGACTTGCGAAAATTTTGATGGTTTCTCAACCATTCCTTAGCTTCAAACTCCCATACCCCGAGAACGGATTGACGAACTCGAGAAATTCCTATTGCATGTGAAAGCAGAAAGTCGCCCGATTACAACGGTACGTGTATTTTTGCCCCAGGCAATAGTAGTTATTGGTTTCGAGTATCAGACTTGCGAAAATTTTGATGGTTTTTCAACCATTCCTTAACTTCCAACTCCCATATCTCACGATCGGATCGACGAACTCGAGAATTTCCTATTGCATCTGAAAGCAGAAACACGCCCCATTACAACGGTATGTGTACCTTTCCCCTAGGCCATTCCTGTTATTGGTTTCGAGTATCAGGCTTGCGAAAATTTTGATGGTTCCTCAACCATTCCTTAACTTCACACTTCCATATCTCGCGAACGGATTGACCAACTCGAGAATTTCCTATTGCATCTGAAAGCAGAAACTCGCCCGATTACAACGGTATATGTATTTTTCCCCTAGGCCATTGTAGTTATTGGTTTCGAGTATCAGACTTGCGAAAATTTTGATGGTCTTTCAACCATTCCTTAACTTCAAACTCCCATATCTCGCGAACGGATTGACTAACTCGAGAAATTCCTGTTGCATCTGAAAGTAGAAACTCGCCCGATTACAATGGTGTGTGTACTTTTCCCCTAGGCCATTCCAGTTATTGGTTTCGAGTATCAGACCAGCGAAAATTTTGATGGTTTCTCAACCATTCCTTAAATTCAAACCCCCATTTCTCGCGAACGGATTGACGAACTCGAGAAATTCCTATTGCATCTGAGAACAGAGACTCGCCCGATTACAATGGTATGTGTACTTTTCCCCTAGGCCATTCCACTTATTGGTTTCGAGTATCAGACTTGCGAAAATTTTGATGGTTTCTCAACCATTCCTTAACTTCACACTTCCATATCTCGCGAACGGATTGACCAACTCGAGAATTTCCTATTGCATCTGAAAGCAGAAACTCGCCCGATTACAACGGTATATGTGTTTTTCCCCTAGGCCATTGTAGTTATTGGTTTCGAGTATCAGACTTGCGAAAATTTTGATGGTTTTTCAACCATTCCTTAACTTCCAACTCCCATATCTTACGATCGGATTGACGAACTCGAGAATTTCCTATTGCATCTGAAAGCAGAAACTCGCCCGATTACAACGGTATGTGTATTTTTGCCCTAGGCCATAGTAGTTATTGGATTCGAGTATCACACTGGCGAAAATTTTGGTGATTTCTCAACCATTCCTTAACTTCAAACACCCATATCTCGCGAACGCATTGACGAACTCGAGAAATTCCTGTTGTATCTGAAAGTAGAAACTCGCCCGATTACAAAGGTGTGTGTACTTTTCCCCTAGGCCATTCCAGTTATTGGTTTCGAGTATCAGACCAGCGAAAATTTTGATGGTTTCTCAACCATTCCTTAACTTCAAACTCCCATATCTCACGAACGGATTGACGAACTCGAGAAATCCCTGTTGAATCTGAAAGCAGATACTCGCCCGATTACAACGGTCTGAGTATTTCTCCCCTAGGCCATTGTAGTTATTGGTTTCGAGTATCAGACTTGCGAAAATTGTCAATGTTTCTCAACCATTGCTTAACTTCAAACTCCCATATCTCACGAACGGATTGACGAACTCGAGAAATCCCTGTTGCACCTGAAAGTAGAAACCCGCCCGATTACAAAGATATGTGTGTTTTCCTCCTAGGCCTTTGTAGTTATTGGTTTCGAGTATCAGACTTGCGAAAATTTTGATGGTTTCTCAACCATCCCTTAACATCAAACTCCCTTATCCCGCGAACGGATTGACGAACTCGAGAAATTCCTATTGCATGTGAAAGCAGAAAGTCGCCGATTACAACGGTATGTGTATTTTTCCCCTAGGCCTTTGTAGTTATTGGTTTCGAGTATCAGACTTGCGAAATTTTGATGGTTTTTCAACCATTCCTTAACTTCCAACTCCCATATCTCACGATCGGATCGACGAACTCGAGAATTTCGTACTGCATCTGAAAGCAGAAACACGCCCGATTACAACGGTATGTGTACTTTTCCCCTAGGCCATTCTAGTTATTGGTTTCGAGTATCAGACTTGCGATAATTTTGATGGTTCCTCAACCATTCCTTAACTTCACACTTCCATATCTCGCGAACGGATTGACCAACTCGAGAATTTCCTATTGCATCTGAAAGCAGAAACTCGCCCGATTACAACGGTATGTGTATTTTTGCCCTAGGCCATAGTAGTTATTGGTTTCGAGTATCAGACTTGCGAAAATTGGGATGGTTTCTCAACCATTGCTTAACTTCAAACTCCCATATCTCACGAACGGATTGACGAACTCGAGAAATCCCTGTTGCATCTGAAAGTAGAAACCCGCCCGATTACAAAGATATGTGTGTTTTCCTCCTAGGCCTTTGTAGTTATTGGTTTCGAGTATCAGACTTGCGAAAATTTTGATGGTTTCTCAACCATTCCTTAGCTTCAAACTCCCATACCCCGAGAACGGATTGACGAACTCGAGAAATTCCTATTGCATGTGAAAGCAGAAAGTCGCCCGATTACAACGGTACGTGCATTTTTGCCCCAGGCAATAGTAGTTATTGGTTTCGAGAATCAGACTTGCGAAAATTTTGATGGTTTTTCAACCATTCCTTAACTTCCAACTCCCACATCTCACGATCGGATCGACGAATTCGAGAATTTCCTATTGCATCTGAATGCAGAAACACGCCCCATTACAACGGTATGTGTACCTTTCCCCTAGGCCATTCCTGTTATTGGTTTCGAGTATCAGACTTGCGAAAATTTTGATGGTTTCTCAACCATTCCTTAACTTCGAACTCCCATATCTCGCGATCGGATTGACGAACTCGAGAATTTCCTATTGCATCTGAATGCAGAAACTCGCCCGATTACAACGGTATGTGTATTTTTCCCCTAGGCCATTGTAGTTATTGGTTTCGAGTATCAGACTTGCGAAAATTTTGATGGTTTCTCAACCATTCCTTAACTTCACACTTCCATATCTCGCGAACGGATTGACCAACTCGAGAATTTCCTATTGCATGTGAAAGCAGAAACTCGCCCGATTACAACGGTATATGTGTTTTTCCCCTAGGCCATTGTAGTTATTGGTTTCGAGTATCAGACTTGCGAAAATTTTGATGGTTTTTCAACCATTCCGTAACTTCCAACTCCCATATCTCACGATCGGATTGACAAACTCGAGAATTTCCTATTGCATCTGAAAGCAGAAACTCGCCCGATTACAACGGTATGTGTATTTTTGCCCTAGGCCATAGTAGTTATTGGATTCGAGTATCAGACTTGCGAAAATTTTGATGGTCTCTCAAACATTCCTTAACTTCACACTTCCATATCTTGCGAACGGATTGACGAACACGAGAATTTCCTTTGCATCTGAAAGCAGAAACTCGCCCGATTACAACGGTATGTGTATTTTTCCCCTAGGCCATTGTAGTTATTGGTTTCGAGTATCAGACTTGCAAAAATTTTGATGGTTTCTCAACCATTCCTCAACTTCAAACTACCATGTCTCGCGAACGGATTGACGAACCCGAGGATTTCCTATTGCATCTGAAAGCAGAAACTCGCCCGATTACAACGGTATGTGTATTTTTGCCCTAGGCCATAGTAGTTATTGGATTCGAGTATCAGATTTGCCAAAATTTTGATGGTTTCTCAACCATTCCATAGATTCAAACTCCCATACCCCGAGAACGGATTGACGAACTCGAGAAATTCCTGTTGCATCTGAAAGTAGAAACTCGCCCGATTACAATGGTGTGTGTACTTTTCCCCTAGGCGATTCCAGTTATTGGTTTCGAGTATCAGACCAGCGAAAATTTTGATGGTTTCTCAACCATTCCTTAACTTCAAACCCCCATTTCTCGCGAACGGATTGACGAACTCGAGAAATTCCTGTTGCATCTGAGAACAGAGACTCGCCCGATTACAATGGTATGTGTACTTTTCCCCTAGGCCATTCCACTTATTGGTTTCGAGTATCAGACTTGCGAAAATTTTGATGGTTTCTCAACCATTCCTTAACTTCACACTTCCATATCTCGCGAACGGATTGACCAACTCGAGAATTTCCTATTGCATCTGAAAGCAGAAACTCGCCCGATTACAACGGTATATGTGTTTTTCCCCTAGGCGATTGTAGTTATTGGTTTCGAGTATCAGACTTGCGAAAATTTTGATGGTTTTTCAACCATTCCTTAACTTCCAACTCCCATATCTCACGATCGGATTGACGAACTCGAGAATTTCCTATTGCATCTGAAAGCAGAAACTCGCCCGATTACAACGGTATGTGTATTTTTGCCCTAGGCCATAGTAGTTATTGGATTCGAGTATCAGACTTGCGAAAATTTTGATGGTTTCTCAAACATTCCTTAACTTCACACTTCCATATCTCGCGAAAGGATTGACGAACACGAGAATTTCCTTTGCATCTGAAAGCAGAAACTCGCCCGATTACAACGGTATGTGTATTTTTCCCCTAGGCCATTGTAGTTAGTGGTTTCGAGTATCAGACTTGCGAAAATTTTGATGGTTTCTCAACCATTCCTTAACTTCAAACTACCATATCTCGCGAACGGATTGACGAACACGAGAATTTCCTATTGCATCTGAAAGCAGAAACACGCCCGATTACAACGGTTCGTGTACTTTTCCCCTAGGCCATTCCAGTTATTGGTTTCGAGTATCAGACTTGCGAAAATTTTGATGGTTTCTCAATCATTCCTTAACTTCAAACTCCCTTTTCTCGCGAACGGATTGACGAACTCGAGAAATTCCTGTTGCATCTGAAAGTAGAAGCTCGCCCGATTAGAATACTATGAGTACTTTTCCCCTAGGTCATTCCACTTATTGGTTTCGAGTATCAGACTTGCGAAAATTTTGATGGTTTCTCAACCATTCCTTAACTTCAAACTCCAATATCTCGCGATCGGATTGACGAACTCGAGAATTTCCTATTGCATCTGAAAGCAGAAACTCGCCCGATTACAACGGTACGTGTATTTTTGCCCCAGGCCATAGTAGTTATTGGTTTCGAGTATCAGGCTTGCGAAAATTGTGATGGTTTCTCAACCATTCCTTAACTTCAAACTCCCATATCTCGCGAACGGATTGACGAACTCGGGAAATTCCTGTTGCATCTGAAAGTAGAAACTCGCCCGATTACAAAGATATGTGTGTTTTCCTCCTAGGCCTTTGTAGTTATTGGTTTCGAGTATCAGACTTGCGAAAATTTTGATGGTTTCTCAACCATTCCTTAACTTCGAACTCCCATATCTCGCGATCGGATTGACGAACTCGAGAATTTCCTATTGCATCTGAATGCAGAAACTCGCCCGATTACAAAGGTATGTGTATTTTTCCCCTAGGCCATTGTAGTTATTGGTTTCGAGTATCAGACTTGCGAAAATTTTGATGGTTTCTCAACCATTCCTTAACTTCACACTTCCATATCTCGCGAACGGATTGACCAACTCGAGAATTTCCTATTGCATGTGAAAGCAGAAACTCGCCCGATTACAACGGTATATGTGTTTTTCCCCTAGGCCATTGTAGTTATTCGTTTCGAGTATCAGACTTGCGAAAATTTTGATGGTTTTTCAACCATTCCGTAACTTCCAACTCCCATATCTCACGATCGGATTGACAAACTCGAGAATTTCCTATTGCATCTGAAAGCAGAAACTCGCCCGATTACAACGGTATGTGTATTTTTGCCCTAGGCCATAGTAGTTATTGGATTCGAGTATCAGACTTGCGAAAATTTTGATGGTCTCTCAAACATTCCTTAACTTCACACTTCCATATCTTGCGAACGGATTGACGAACACGAGAATTTCCTTTGCATCTGAAAGCAGAAACTCGCCCGATTACAACGGTATGTGTATTTTTCCCCTAGGCCATTGTAGTTATTGGTTTCGAGTATCAGACTTGCAAAAATTTTGATGGTTTCTCAACCATTCCTCAACTTCAAACTACCATGTCTCGCGAACGGATTGACGAACCCGAGGATTTCCTATTGCATCTGAAAGCAGAAACTCGCCCGATTACAACGGTATGTGTATTTTTGCCCTAGGCCATAGTAGTTATTGGATTCGAGTATCAGATTTGCAAAAATTTTGATGGTTTCTCAACCATTCCTTAGCTTCAAACTCCCACACCCCGAGAACGGATTGACGAACTCGAGAAATTCCTGTTGCATCTGAAAGTAGAAACTCGCCCGATTACAATGGTGTGTGTACTTTTCCCCTAGGCGATTCCAGTTATTGGTTTCGAGTATCAGACCAGCGAAAATTTTGATGGTTTCTCAACCATTCCTTAACTTCAAACCCCCATTTCTCGCGAACGGATTGACGAACTCGAGAAATTCCTGTTGCATCTGAGAACAGAGACTCGCCCGATTACAATGGTATGTGTACTTTTCCCCTAGGCCATTCCACTTATTGGTTTCGAGTATCAGACTTGCGAAAATTTTGACGGTTTCTCAACCATTCCTTAACTTCACACTTCCATATCTCGCGAACGGATTGACCAACTCGAGAATTTCCTATTGCATCTGAAAGCAGAAACTCGCCCGATTACAACGGTATATGTGTTTTTCCCCTAGGCCATTGTAGTTATTGGTTTTGAGTATCAGACTTGCGAAAATTTTGATGGTTTCTCAAACATTCCTTAACTTCACACTTCCATATCTCGCGAAAGGATTGACGAACACGAGAATTTCCTTTGCATCTGAAAGCAGAAACTCGCCCGATTACAACGGTATGTGTATTTTTCCCCTAGGCCATAGTAGTTATTGGTTTCGAGTATCAGGCTTGCGAAAATTGTGATGGTTTCTCAACCATTCCTTAACTTCGAACTCCCATATCTCGCGATCGGATTGACGATCTCGAGAATTTCCTATTGCATCTGAACGCAGAAACTAGCCCGATTACAACGGTATGTGTATTTTTCCCCTAGGCCATGGTAGTTATTGGTTTCGAGTATCAGACTTGCGAAAATTTTGATAGTTTCTCAACCATTCCTCAACTTCAAACTGCCATATCTCGCGAACGGATTGACGAACCCGAGAATTTCCTATCGCATCTGAAAGCAGAAACTCGCCCGATTACAACGGTATGTGTATTTTTCCCCTAGGCCATTGTAGTTATTGGTTTCGAGTATCAGACTTGCGAAAATTTTGATGGTTTCTCGACCATTCCTCAACTTCAAACTCCCATTTCTCGCGAACGGATTGACGAACTCGAGAAATTCCTGTTGCATCTGAAAGTAGAAGCTCGCCCGATTAGAATGCTATGTGTACTTTTCCCCTAGGCCATTCCACTTATTGGTTTCGAGTATCAGACTTGCGAAAATTTTGATGGTTTCTCAACCATTCCTTAACTTCAAACTTCCATATCTCGCGAATGGATTGACGAACTCGAGAATTTCCTATTGCATCTGAAAGCAGAAACTCGCCCGATTATAACGGTATTTGTATTTTTGCCCTTGGCCATATTTGTTATTGGAATGGAGTATCAGACTTGCGAAAATTTTGATGGTTTCTCAACCATTCCTTAACTTCAAACTCCCATATCTCGCGAACGGATTGACGAACTCGAGAAATTCCTCTTGCATCTGAAAGTAGAAACTCGCTCGATTACAATGGTATGTGTACTTTTCCCTTAGGCCATTCCACTTATTGGTTTCGAGTATCAGACTTGCGAAAATTTTGATGGTTTCACAACCATTCCTTAACTTCAAACTTCCATATCTCGCGAACGGATTGACCAACTCGAGAATTTCCTATTGCATCTGAAAGCAGAAACTCGCCCGATTACAACGGTATGTGTATTTTTGCCCTAGGCCATAGTAGTTATTGGATTCGAGTATCAGACTTGGGAAAATTTTGATGATTTCTCAACCATTCCTTAACTTCAAACTCCCATATCTCGCGAACGCATTGACGAACTCGAGAAATTCCTGTTGTATCTGAAAGTAGAAACTCGCCCGATTACAATGGTGTGTGTATTTTTCCCCTAGGCCATTGTAGTTATTGGTTTCGAGTATCAGACTTGCGAAAATTTTGATGGTTTCTCAACCATTCCTTAACTTCACACTTCCATATCTCGCGAACGGATTGACCAACTCGAGAATTTCCTATTGCATGTGAAAGCAGAAACTCGCCCGATTACAACGGTATATGTGTTTTTCCCCTAGGCCATTGTAGTTATTGGTTTCGAGTATCAGACTTGCGAAAATTTTGATGGTTTTTCAACCATTCCGTAACTTCCAACTCCCATATCTCACGATCGGATTGACAAACTCGAGAATTTCCTATTGCATCTGAAAGCAGAAACTCGCCCGATTACAACGGTATGTGTATTTTTCCCCTAGGCCATAGTAGTTATTGGTTTCGAGTATCAGGCTTGCGAAAATTGTGATGGTTTCTCAACCATTCCTTAACTTCGAACTCCCATATCTCGCGATCGGATTGACGATCTCGAGAATTTCCTATTGCATCTGAACGCAGAAACTAGCCCGATTACAACGGTATGTGTATTTTTCCCCTAGGCCATGGTAGTTATTGGTTTCGAGTATCAGACTTGCGAAAATTTTGATAGTTTCTCAACCATTCCTCAACTTCAAACTGCCATATCTCGCGAACGGATTGACGAACCCGAGAATTTCCTATCGCATCTGAAAGCAGAAACTCGCCCGATTACAACGGTATGTGTATTTTTCCCCTAGGCCATTGTAGTTATTGGTTTCGAGTATCAGACTTGCGAAAATTTTGATGGTTTCTCGACCATTCCTCAACTTCAAACTCCCATTTCTCGCGAACGGATTGACGAACTCGAGAAATTCCTGTTGCATCTGAAAGTAGAAGCTCGCCCGATTAGAATGCTATGTGTACTTTTCCCCTAGGCCATTCCACTTATTGGTTTCGAGTATCAGACTTGCGAAAATTTTGATGGTTTCTCAACCATTCCTTAACTTCAAACTTCCATATCTCGCGAATGGATTGACGAACTCGAGAATTTCCTATTGCATCTGAAAGCAGAAACTCGCCCGATTATAACGGTATTTGTATTTTTGCCCTTGGCCATATTTGTTATTGGAATGGAGTATCAGACTTGCGAAAATTTTGATGGTTTCTCAACCATTCCTTAACTTCAAACTCCCATATCTCGCGAACGGATTGACGAACTCGAGAAATTCCTCTTGCATCTGAAAGTAGAAACTCGCTCGATTACAATGGTATGTGTACTTTTCCCTTAGGCCATTCCACTTATTGGTTTCGAGTATCAGACTTGCGAAAATTTTGATGGTTTCACAACCATTCCTTAACTTCAAACTTCCATATCTCGCGAACGGATTGACCAACTCGAGAATTTCCTATTGCATCTGAAAGCAGAAACTCGCCCGATTACAACGGTATGTGTATTTTTGCCCTAGGCCATAGTAGTTATTGGATTCGAGTATCAGACTTGGGAAAATTTTGATGATTTCTCAACCATTCCTTAACTTCAAACTCCCATATCTCGCGAACGCATTGACGAACTCGAGAAATTCCTGTTGTATCTGAAAGTAGAAACTCGCCCGATTACAATGGTGTGTGTATTTTTCCCCTAGGCCATTGTAGTTATTGGTTTCGAGTATCAGACTTGCGAAAATTTTGATGGTTTCTCAACCATTCCTTAACTTCACACTTCCATATCTCGCGAACGGATTGACCAACTCGAGAATTTCCTATTGCATGTGAAAGCAGAAACTCGCCCGATTACAACGGTATATGTGTTTTTCCCCTAGGCCATTGTAGTTATTGGTTTCGAGTATCAGACTTGCGAAAATTTTGATGGTTTTTCAACCATTCCGTAACTTCCAACTCCCATATCTCACGATCGGATTGACAAACTCGAGAATTTCCTATTGCATCTGAAAGCAGAAACTCGCCCGATTACAACGGTATGTGTATTTTTGCCCTAGGCCATAGTAGTTATTGGATTCGAGTATCAGACTTGCGAAAATTTTGATGGTCTCTCAAACATTCCTTAACTTCACACTTCCATATCTCGCGAACGGATTGACGAACACGAGATTTTCCTTTGCATCTGAAAGCAGAAACTCGCCCGATTACAACGGTATGTGTATTTTTCCCCTAGGCCATTGTAGTTATTGGTTTCGAGTATCAGACTTGCAAAAATTTTGATGGTTTCTCAACCATTCCTCAACTTCAAACTACCATGTCTCGCGAACGGATTGACGAACCCGAGGATTTCCTATTGCATCTGAAAGCAGAAACTCGCCCGATTACAACGGTATGTGTATTTTTGCCCTAGGCCACAGTAGTTATTGGATTCGAGTATCAGACTTGCAAAAATTTTGATGGTTTCTCAACCATTCCTTAGCTTCAAACTCCCATACCCCGAGAACGGATTGACGAACTCGAGAAATTCCTGTTGCATCTGAAAGTAGAAACTCGCCCGATTACAATGGTGTGTGTACTTTTCCCCTAGGCGATTCCAGTTATTGGTTTCGAGTATCAGACCAGCGAAAATTTTGATGGTTTCTCAACCATTCCTTAACTTCACACTTCCATATCTCGCGAACGGATTGACCAACTCGAGAATTTCCTATTGCATCTGAATGCAGAAACTCGCCCGATTACAACGGTATGTGTATTTTTCCCCTAGGCCATTGTAGTTATTGGTTTCGAGTATCAGACTTGCGAAAATTTTGATGGTTTCTCAACCATTCCTTAACTTCACACTTCCATATCTCGCGAACGGATTGACCAACTCGAGAATTTCCTATTGCATGTGAAAGCAGAAACTCGCCCGATTACAACGGTATATGTGTTTTTCCCCTAGGCCATTGTAGTTATTGGTTTCGAGTATCAGACTTGCGAAAATTTTGATGGTTTTTCAACCATTCCGTAACTTCCAACTCCCATATCTCACGATCGGATTGACAAACTCGAGAATTTCCTATTGCATCTGAAAGCAGAAACTCGCCCGATTACAACGGTATGTGTATTTTTGCCCTAGGCCATAGTAGTTATTGGATTCGAGTATCAGACTTGCGAAAATTTTGATGGTCTCTCAAACATTCCTTAACTTCACACTTCCATATCTTGCGAACGGATTGACGAACACGAGAATTTCCTTTGCATCTGAAAGCAGAAACTCGCCCGATTACAACGGTATGTGTATTTTTCCCCTAGGCCATTGTAGTTATTGGTTTCGAGTATCAGACTTGCAAAAATTTTGATGGTTTCTCAACCATTCCTCAACTTCAAACTACCATGTCTCGCGAACGGATTGACGAACCCGAGGATTTCCTATTGCATCTGAAAGCAGAAACTCGCCCGATTACAACGGTATGTGTATTTTTGCCCTAGGCCATAGTAGTTATTGGATTCGAGTATCAGATTTGCCAAAATTTTGATGGTTTCTCAACCATTCCATAGATTCAAACTCCCATACCCCGAGAACGGATTGACGAACTCGAGAAATTCCTGTTGCATCTGAAAGTAGAAACTCGCCCGATTACAATGGTGTGTGTACTTTTCCCCTAGGCGATTCCAGTTATTGGTTTCGAGTATCAGACCAGCGAAAATTTTGATGGTTTCTCAACCATTCCTTAACTTCGAACCCCCGTTTCTCGCGAACGGATTGACGAACTCGAGAAATTCCTGTTGCATCTGAGAACAGAGACTCGCCCGATTACAATGGTATGTGTACTTTTCCCCTAGGCCATTCCACTTATTGGTTTCGAGTATCAGACTTGCGAAAATTTTGATGGTTTCTCAACCATTCCTTAACTTCACACTTCCATATCTCGCGAACGGATTGACCAACTCGAGAATTTCCTATTGCATCTGAAAGCAGAAACTCGCCCGATTACAACGGTATATGTGTTTTTCCCCTAGGCCATTGTAGTTATTGGTTTCGAGTATCAGACTTGCGAAAATTTTGATGGTTTTTCAACCATTCCTTAACTTCCAACTCCCATATCTCACGATCGGATTGACGAACTCGAGAATTTCCTATTGCATCTGAAAGCAGAAACTCGCCCGATTACAACGGTATGTGTATTTTTGCCCTAGGCCATAGTAGTTATTGGATTCGAGTATCAGACTTGCGAAAATTTTGATGGTTTCTCAAACATTCCTTAACTTCACACTTCCATATCTCGCGAAAGGATTGACGAACACGAGAATTTCCTTTGCATCTGAAAGCAGAAACTCGCCCGATTACAACGGTATGTGTATTTTTCCCCTAGGCCATTGTAGTTAGTGGTTTCGAGTATCAGACTTGCGAAAATTTTGATGGTTTCTCAACCATTCCTTAACTTCAAACTACCATATCTCGCGAACGGATTGACGAACACGAGAATTTCCTATTGCATCTGAAAGCAGAAACACGCCCGATTACAACGGTTCGTGTACTTTTCCCCTAGGCCATTCCAGTTATTGGTTTCGAGTATCAGACTTGCGAAAATTTTGATGGTTTCTCAATCATTCCTTAACTTCAAACTCCCTTTTCTCGCGAACGGATTGACGAACTCGAGAAATTCCTGTTGCATCTGAAAGTAGAAGCTCGCCCGATTAGAATACTATGAGTACTTTTCCCCTAGGTCATTCCACTTATTGGTTTCGAGTATCAGACTTGCGAAAATTTTGATGGTTTCTCAACCATTCCTTAACTTCAAACTCCAATATCTCGCGATCGGATTGACGAACTCGAGAATTTCCTATTGCATCTGAAAGCAGAAACTCGCCCGATTACAACGGTACGTGTATTTTTGCCCCAGGCCATAGTAGTTATTGGTTTCGAGTATCAGGCTTGCGAAAATTGTGATGGTTTCTCAACCATTCCTTAACTTCAAACTCCCATATCTCGCGAACGGATTGACGAACTCGGGAAATTCCTGTTGCATCTGAAAGTAGAAACTCGCCCGATTACAAAGATATGTGTGTTTTCCTCCTAGGCCTTTGTAGTTATTGGTTTCGAGTATCAGACTTGCGAAAATTTTGATGGTTTCTCAACCATTCCTTAACTTCGAACTCCCATATCTCGCGATCGGATTGACGAACTCGAGAATTTCCTATTGCATCTGAATGCAGAAACTCGCCCGATTACAAAGGTATGTGTATTTTTCCCCTAGGCCATTGTAGTTATTGGTTTCGAGTATCAGACTTGCGAAAATTTTGATGGTTTCTCAACCATTCCTTAACTTCACACTTCCATATCTCGCGAACGGATTGACCAACTCGAGAATTTCCTATTGCATGTGAAAGCAGAAACTCGCCCGATTACAACGGTATATGTGTTTTTCCCCTAGGCCATTGTAGTTATTCGTTTCGAGTATCAGACTTGCGAAAATTTTGATGGTTTTTCAACCATTCCGTAACTTCCAACTCCCATATCTCACGATCGGATTGACAAACTCGAGAATTTCCTATTGCATCTGAAAGCAGAAACTCGCCCGATTACAACGGTATGTGTATTTTTGCCCTAGGCCATAGTAGTTATTGGATTCGAGTATCAGACTTGCGAAAATTTTGATGGTCTCTCAAACATTCCTTAACTTCACACTTCCATATCTTGCGAACGGATTGACGAACACGAGAATTTCCTTTGCATCTGAAAGCAGAAACTCGCCCGATTACAACGGTATGTGTATTTTTCCCCTAGGCCATTGTAGTTATTGGTTTCGAGTATCAGACTTGCAAAAATTTTGATGGTTTCTCAACCATTCCTCAACTTCAAACTACCATGTCTCGCGAACGGATTGACGAACCCGAGGATTTCCTATTGCATCTGAAAGCAGAAACTCGCCCGATTACAACGGTATGTGTATTTTTGCCCTAGGCCATAGTAGTTATTGGATTCGAGTATCAGATTTGCAAAAATTTTGATGGTTTCTCAACCATTCCTTAGCTTCAAACTCCCACACCCCGAGAACGGATTGACGAACTCGAGAAATTCCTGTTGCATCTGAAAGTAGAAACTCGCCCGATTACAATGGTGTGTGTACTTTTCCCCTAGGCGATTCCAGTTATTGGTTTCGAGTATCAGACCAGCGAAAATTTTGATGGTTTCTCAACCATTCCTTAACTTCAAACCCCCATTTCTCGCGAACGGATTGACGAACTCGAGAAATTCCTGTTGCATCTGAGAACAGAGACTCGCCCGATTACAATGGTATGTGTACTTTTCCCCTAGGCCATTCCACTTATTGGTTTCGAGTATCAGACTTGCGAAAATTTTGACGGTTTCTCAACCATTCCTTAACTTCACACTTCCATATCTCGCGAACGGATTGACCAACTCGAGAATTTCCTATTGCATCTGAAAGCAGAAACTCGCCCGATTACAACGGTATATGTGTTTTTCCCCTAGGCCATTGTAGTTATTGGTTTTGAGTATCAGACTTGCGAAAATTTTGATGGTTTCTCAAACATTCCTTAACTTCACACTTCCATATCTCGCGAAAGGATTGACGAACACGAGAATTTCCTTTGCATCTGAAAGCAGAAACTCGCCCGATTACAACGGTGCGTGTATTTTTGCCCCAGGCCATAGTAGTTATTGGTTTCGAGTATCAGGCTTGCGAAAATTGTGATGGTTTCTCAACCATTCCTTAACTTCAAACTCCCATATCTCGCGAACGGATTGACGAACTCGGGAAATTCCTGTTGCATCTGAAAGTAGAAACTCGCCCGATTACAAGGATGTGTGTGTTTTCCTCCTAGGCCTTTGTAGTTATTGGTTTCGAGTATCAGACTTGCGAAAATTTTGATGGTTTCTCAACCATTCCTTAACTTCGAACTCCCATATCTCGCGATCGGATTGACGATCTCGAGAATTTCCTATTGCATCTGAACGCAGAAACTAGCCCGATTACAACGGTATGTGTATTTTTCCCCTAGGCCATGGTAGTTATTGGTTTCGAGTATCAGACTTGCGAAAATTTTGATAGTTTCTCAACCATTCCTCAACTTCAAACTGCCATATCTCGCGAACGGATTGACGAACCCGAGAATTTCCTATCGCATCTGAAAGCAGAAACTCGCCCGATTACAACGGTATGTGTATTTTTCCCCTAGGCCATTGTAGTTATTGGTTTCGAGTATCAGACTTGCGAAAATTTTGATGGTTTTTCGACCATTCCTCAACTTCAAACTCCCATTTCTCGCGAACGGATTGACGAACTCGAGAAATTCCTGTTGCATCTGAAAGTAGAAGCTCGCCCGATTAGAATGCTATGTGTACTTTTCCCCTAGGCCATTCCACTTATTGGTTTCGAGTATCAGACTTGCGAAAATTTTGATGGTTTCTCAACCATTCCTTAACTTCAAACTTCCATATCTCGCGAATGGATTGACGAACTCGAGAATTTCCTATTGCATCTGAAAGCAGAAACTCGCCCGATTATAACGGTATTTGTATTTTTGCCCTTGGCCATATTTGTTATTGGAATGGAGTATCAGACTTGCGAAAATTTTGATGGTTTCTCAACCATTCCTTAACTTCAAACTCCCATATCTCGCGAACGGATTGACGAACTCGAGAAATTCCTGTTGTATCTGAAAGTAGAAACTCGCCCGATTACAATGGTGTGTGTATTTTTCCCCTAGGCCATTGTAGTTATTGGTTTCGAGTATCAGACTTGCGAAAATTTTGATGGTTTCTCAACCATTCCTTAACTTCAAACTTCCATATCTCGCGAACGGATTGACCAACTCGAGAATTTCCTATTGCATCTGAAAGCAGAAACTCGCCCGATTACAACGGTATGTGTATTTTTGCCCTAGGCCATAGTAGTTATTGGATTCGAGTATCAGACTTGGGAAAATTTTGATGATTTCTCAACCATTCCTTAACTTCAAACTCCCATATCTCGCGAACGCATTGACGAACTCGAGAAATTCCTGTTGTATCTGAAAGTAGAAACTCGCCCGATTACAATGGTGTGTGTATTTTTCCCCTAGGCCATTGTAGTTATTGGTTTCGAGTATCAGACTTGCGAAAATTTTGATGGTTTCTCAACCATTCCTTAACTTCACACTTCCATATCTCGCGAACGGATTGACCAACTCGAGAATTTCCTATTGCATGTGAAAGCAGAAACTCGCCCGATTACAACGGTATATGTGTTTTTCCCCTAGGCCATTGTAGTTATTGGTTTCGAGTATCAGACTTGCGAAAATTTTGATGGTTTTTCAACCATTCCGTAACTTCCAACTCCCATATCTCACGATCGGATTGACAAACTCGAGAATTTCCTATTGCATCTGAAAGCAGAAACTCGCCCGATTACAACGGTATGTGTATTTTTGCCCTAGGCCATAGTAGTTATTGGATTCGAGTATCAGACTTGCGAAAATTTTGATGGTCTCTCAAACATTCCTTAACTTCACACTTCCATATCTCGCGAACGGATTGACGAACACGAGATTTTCCTTTGCATCTGAAAGCAGAAACTCGCCCGATTACAACGGTATGTGTATTTTTCCCCTAGGCCATTGTAGTTATTGGTTTCGAGTATCAGACTTGCAAAAATTTTGATGGTTTCTCAACCATTCCTCAACTTCAAACTACCATGTCTCGCGAACGGATTGACGAACCCGAGGATTTCCTATTGCATCTGAAAGCAGAAACTCGCCCGATTACAACGGTATGTGTATTTTTGCCCTAGGCCATAGTAGTTATTGGATTCGAGTATCAGACTTGCAAAAATTTTGATGGTTTCTCAACCATTCCTTAGCTTCAAACTCCCATACCCCGAGAACGGATTGACGAACTCGAGAAATTCCTGTTGCATCTGAAAGTAGAAACTCGCCCGATTACAATGGTGTGTGTACTTTTCCCCTAGGCGATTCCAGTTATTGGTTTCGAGTATCAGACCAGCGAAAATTTTGATGGTTTCTCAACCATTCCTTAACTTCAAACCCCCATTTCTCGCGAACGGATTGACGAACTCGAGAAATTCCTGTTTCATCTGAGAACAGAGACTCGCCCGATTACAATGGTATGTGTACTTTTCCCCTAGGCCATTCCACTTATTGGTTTCGAGTAACAGACTTGCGAAAATTTTGATGGTTTCTCAACCATTCCTTAACTTCACACTTCCATATCTCGCGAACGGATTGACCAACTCGAGAATTTCCTATTGCATCTGAAAGCAGAAACACGCCCGATTACAACGGTTCGTGTACTTTTGCCCTAGGCCATTCCAGTTATTGGTTTCGAGTATCAGACTTGCGAAAATTTTGATGGTTTCTCAATCATTCCTTAACTTCAAACTCCCTTTTCTCGCGAACGGATTGACGAACTCGAGAAATTCCTGTTGCATCTGAAAGTAGAAGCTCGCCCGATTAGAATGCTATGAGTACTTTTCCCCTAGGTCATTCCACTTATTGGTTTCGAGTATCAGACTTGCGAAAATTTTGATGGTTTCTCAATCATTCCTTAACTTCAAACTCCCATATCTCGCGATCGGATTGACGAACTCGAGAATTTCCTATTGCATCTGAAAGCAGAAACTCGCCCGATTACAACGGTACGTGTATTTTTGCCCCAGGCCATAGTAGTTATTGGTTCCGAGTATCAGGCTTGCGAAAATTGTGATGGTTTCTCAACCATTCCTTAACTTCAAACTCCCATATCTCGCGAACGGATTGACGAACTCGGGAAATTCCTGTTGCATCTGAAAGTAGAAACACGCCCGATTACAAAGATATGTGTGTTTTCCTCCTAGGCCTTTGTTGTTATTGGTTTCGAGTATCAGACTTGCGAAAATTTTGATGGTTTCTCAACCATTCCTTAACTTCGAACTCCCATATCTCGCGATCGGATTGACGAACTCGAGAATTTCCTATTGCATCTGAATGCAGAAACTCGCCCGATTACAACGGTATGTGTATTTTTCCCCTAGGCCATTGTAGTTATTGGTTTCGAGTATCAGACTTGCGAAAATTTTGATGGTTTCTCAACCATTCCTCAAATTCAAACAGCCATATCTCGCGAACGGATTGACGAACCCGAGAATTTCCTATCGCATCTGAAAGCAGAAACTCGCCCGATTACAACGGTATGTGTATTTTTCCCCTAGACCATTGTAGTTATTGGTTTCGAGTATCAGACTTGCGAAAATTTTGATGGTTTCTCAACCATTCCTCAACTTCAAACTCCCATTTCTCGCGAACGGATTGACGAACTCCAGAAATTCCTGTTGCATCTGAAAGTAGAAGCTCGCCCGATTAGAACGCTATGTGTACTTTTCCCCTAGGCCATTCCACTTATTGGTTTCGAGTATCAGACTTGCGAAAATTTTGATGGTTTCTCAACCATTCCTTAACTTCAAACTTCCATATCTCGCGAATGCATTGACGATCTCGAGAATTTCCTATTGCATCTGAAAGCAGAAACTCGCCCGATTACAACGGTATGTGTATTTTTGCCCTAGGCCATAGTAGTTATTGGATTCGAGTATCAGACTTGGGAAAATTTTGATGATTTCTCAACCATTCCTTAACTTCAAACTCCCATATCTCGCGAACGCATTGACGAACTCGAGAAATTCCTGTTGTATCTGAAAGTAGAAACTCGCCCGATTACAATGGTGTGTGTATTTTTCCCCTAGGCCATTGTAGTTATTGGTTTCGAGTATTAGACTTGCGAAAATTTTGATGGTTTCTCAACCATTCCTTAACTTCAAACCCCCATTTCTCGCGAACGGATTGACGAACTCGAGAAATTCCTGTTGCATCTGAGAACAGAAACTCGCCCGATTACAATGGTATGTGTACTTTTCCCCTACGCCATTCCACTTATTGGTTTCGAGTATCAGACTGGCGAAAATTTTGATGGTTTCTCAAATATTCCTTAACTTCACACTCCCATATCTCGCGAACGCATTGACGAACTCGAGAAATTCCTGTTGTATCTGAAAGTAGAAACTCGCTCGATTACAATGGTGTGTGTACTTTTCCCCTAGGCCATTCCAGTTATTGGTTTCGAGCATCAGACCAGCGAAAATTTTGATGGTTTCTCAACCATTCCTTAACTTCAAACTCCCATATCTCGCGAACGGATTGACGAACTCGGAAAATTCCTGTTGCATCTGAAAGTAGAAACTCGCCCGATTACAAAGATATGTGTGTTTTCCTCCTAGGCCTTTGTAGTTATTGGTTTCGAGTATCAGACTTGCGAAAATTTTGATGGTTTCTCAACCATTCCTTAACTTCAAACTCCCATATCTCGCGAACGGATTGACGAACTCGGGAAATTCCTGTTGCATCTGAAAGTAGAAACTCGCCCGATTACAAAGATATGTGTGTTTTCCTCCTAGGCCTTTGTAGTTATTGGTTTCGAGTATCAGACTTGCGAAAATTTTGATGGTTTCTCAACCATTCCTTAACTTCGAACTCCCATATCTCGCGAACGGATTGACAAGCTCGAGAATTTCCTATTGCATCTGAAAGCAGAAACACGCCCGATTACAACGGTACGTGTACTTTTCCCCTAGGCCATTCCAGTTATTGGTTTCGAGTATCAGACTTGCGAAAATTTTGATGGTTTCTCAACCATTCCTTAATTTCAGACTTCCATATCTCGCGAACGGATTGACGAACTCGGGAATTTCCTATTGCATCTGAAAGCAGATACTCGCCACTTACAACGGTATGTGTATTTTTCCCCTAGGCCATTGTAGTTATTGTTTTCGAGTATCAGACTAGCGAAAATTTTGATGGTTCTTCAACCATTCCTTAACTTCCAAGTCCCATATCTCACGATCCTATTAACGAACTCGAGAATTTCCTATTGCATCTGAAAGCAGAAACACACCCGATTACAACGGTATGTGTACTTTTCCCCTAGGCCATTCCAGTTATTGGTTTCCAGTATCAGACTTGCGAAAATTTTGATGGTTTCTCAACCATTCCTCAAATTCAAACAGCCATATCTCGCGAACGGATTGACGAACCCGAGAATTTCCTATCGCATCTGAAAGCAGAAACTCGCCCGATTACAACGGTATGTGTATTTTTCCCCTAGGCCATTGTAGTTATTGGTTTCGAGTATCAGACTTGCGAAAATTTTGATGGTTTCTCAACCATTCCTCAACTTCAAACTCCCATTTCTCGCGAACGGATTGACGAACTCGAGAAATTCCTGTTGCATCTGAAAGTAGAAGCTCGCCCGATTAGAACGCTATGTGTACTTTTCCCCTAGGCCATTCCACTTATTGGTTTCGAGTATCAGACTTGCGAAAATTTTGATGGTTTCTCAACCATTCCTTAACTTCAAACTTCCATATCTCGCGAATGCATTGACGATCTCGAGAATTTCCTGTTGTATCTGAAAGTAGAAACTCGCCCGATTACAACGGTATGTGTATTTTTGCCCTAGGCCATAGTAGTTATTGGATTCGAGTATCAGACTTGCGAAAATTTTGATGGTTTCTCAAACGTACCTTAACTTCACACTTCCATATCTCGTGAACAGATTGACCAACTCGAGAATTTCCTATTGCATCTGAAAGCAGAAACTCGCCCGATTACAACGGTATGTGTATTTTTGCCCTAGGCCATAGTAGTTATTGGATTCGAGTATCAGACTTGCGAAAATTTTGATGGTTTCTCAAACATACCTTAACTTCACACTTCCATATCTCGTGAACAGATTGACCAACTCGAGAATTTCCTATTGCATCTGAAAGCAGAAACTCGCCCGATTACAACGGTATGTGTACTTTTCCCCTAGGCCATTCCAGTTATTGGTTTCGAGTATCAGACTTGCGAAAATTTTGATGGTTTCTCAACCATTCCTTAATTTCAAACTTCCATATCTCGCAAACGGATTGACGAACTCGAGAATTTCCTATTGCATCTGAAAGCAGAAACGCGCCCGATTACAACGGTACGTGAATTTTTCCCCTAGGCCTTTATAGTTATTGGTTTCGAGTATCAGACTTGCGATAATTTTTATGGTTTCTCAAGCATTCCTTAACTTCAAACTCCCATATCTCGCCAACGGATTGACGAACTCGAGAAATTCCTGTTGCATCTGACAGCAGAAACCCGCCCCATTACAACGCGATGTGTATTTTTCCCCTAGGCCATTGTAGTTATTGGTTTCGAGTATCAGACTTGCGAAAATTTTGAAGGTTTCTCAACCATTCCTTAACTTCGAACTCCCATATCTCCCGATCGGATTGACGAACTCGAGAATTTCCTATTGCATCTGAAAGCAGAAACTCGCCCTACTACAACGGTACGTGTATTTTTGCCCCAGGCAATAGTAGTTATTGGATTCGAGTATCAGTCTTGCGAAAATTATGATGATTTCTCAACCATTCCTTAACTTCAAACTCCCATATCTCGCGAACGGATTGACGAACTCGAGAAATTCCTGTTGCATCTGAAAGTAGAAACTCGCCCGATTACAATGTTATGTGTACTTTTCCCTTAGGCCATTCCACTTACTGGTTTCGAGTATCAGAACTGCGAAAATTTTGATGGTTTCTCAACCATTCCTTAACTTCACACTTCCATATCTCGCGATCGGATTGACGAACTCGAGAATTTCCTATTGCATCTGAAAGCAGAAACTCGCCCGATTACAACGGTACGTGTATTTTTGCCCTAGGCCATAGTAGTTATTGGATTCGAGTATCAGATTTGCGAAAATTGTGATGGTTTCTCAACCATTCCTTAACTTCAAACTCCCATATCTCGCGAACGGATTGAGGAACTCGGGAAATTCCTGTTGCATCTGAAAGTAGAAACTCGCCCGATTACAACCGTATGTGTATTTTTGCCCCAGGCCATAGTAGTTATTGGATTCGAGTATCAGACTTGCGAAAATTTTGATGATTTCTCAACCATTCCTTAACTTCAAACTCCCATATCTCGCGAACGGATTGACGAACTCGAGAAATTCCTGTTGCATCTGAAAGTAGAAACTCGCCCGATTACAATGGTGTGTGTACTTTTCCCCTAGGCCATACCAGTTATTGGTTTCGAGTATCAGACCAGCGAAAATTTTGATGGTTTCTCAACCATTCCTTAACTTCAAACTCCCATATCTCGCGAACGGATTGACGAACGCGAGAAATTGCTGTTGCATGTGAAAGTAGAAGCTCTCCCGATTACAACGGTATGTGTATTTTTCCCCTAGGCCATTGTAGTTATTTGTTTCGAGTATCAGACTTACGAAAATTTTGATGGTTTCTCAACCATTCCTTAACTTCAAACTCCCATATCTCGCGATCGGATTGACAAACTCGAGAAATTCCTGTTGCATCTGAAAGTAGAATCTCGCCCGATTACAAAGGTATGTGTATTTTTCCCCTAGGTCCTTGTAGTTATTGGTTTCGAGTGTCAGAATTGCGAAAATTTTGATGGTTTCTCAACCATTCCTTAACTTCAAACTCCCATATCTCGCTAAAGGAATGACGAACTCGTGAAATTCCTGTTGCGTCTGAAAGTAGAAACTCGCCCGATTACAAAGATATGTGTGTTTTCCTCCCAGGCCTTTGTAGTTATTGGTTTCGAGTATCAGACTTGGGAAAATTTTGATGGTTTCTCAACCATTCCTTAACTTCGATCTCCCATATCTCGCGAACGGATTGACAAGCTCGAGAATTTCCTTTTGCATCTGAAAGCAGAAACACGCCCGATTACAACGGTACGTGTACTTTTCCCCTAGGCCATTCCAGTTATTGGTTTCGAGTATCAGACTTGCGAAAATTTTGATGGTTTCTCAACCATTCCTTAACTTCACACTTCCATATCTCGCGAGCAGATTGAGAGAACTCGAGAATTTCCTATTGCATCTGAATGCAGAAACTCGCCCGATTACAACGGTATGTGTATTTTTCCCCTAGGCCATTGTAGTTATTGGTTTCGAGTATCAGACTTGCGAAAATTTTGACGGTTTCTCAACCATTCCTTAACTTCAAACTACCATATCTCGCGAACGGATTGACGAACTTGAGAATTTCCTATTGCATCTGAAAGCAGAAACACGCCCGATTACATCGGTTCGTGTACTTTTCCCCTAGGCCATTCCAGTTATTGGTTTCGAGTATCAGACTTGCGAAAATTTTGATGGTTTCTCAACCATTCCTTAACTTCAAACTTCCATATCTCGCAAACGGATTGACGAACTCGAGAATTTCCTATTGCATCTGAAAGCAGAAACGCGCCCGATTACAACGGTACGTGAATTTTTCCCCTAGGCCTTTATAGTTATTGGTTTCGAGTGTCAGACTTGCGATAATTTTTATGGTTTCTCAAGCATTCCTTAACTTCAAACTCCCATATCTCGCCAACGGATTGACGAACTCGAGAAATTCCTGTTGCATCTGACAGCAGAAACCCGCCCCATTACAACGCGATGTGTATTTTTCCCCTCGGCCATTGTAGTTATTGGTTTCGAGTATCAGACTTGCGAAAATTTTGAAGGTTTCTCAACCATTCCTTAACTTCAAACTCCCATATCTCGCGAACGGATTGACGAACTCGGGAAATTCCTGTTGCATCTGAAAGTAGAAACTCGCCCGATTACAAAGATATGTGTGTTTTCCTCCTAGGCCTTTGTAGTTATTGGTTTCGAGTATCAGACTTGCGAAAATTTTGATGGTTTCTCAACCATTCCTTAACTTCGAACTCCCATATCTCGCGAACGGATTGACAAGCTCGGGAATATCCTATTGCATCTGAAAGCAGATACTCGCCAATTACAACGGTATGTGTATTTTTCCCCTAGGCCATTGTAGTTATTGGTTTCGAGTATCAGACTTGCGAAAATTTTGATGGTTTCTCAACCATTCCTTAACTTCAAACTACCATATCTCGCGAACGGATTGACGAACTTGAGAATTTCCTATTGCATCTGAAAGCAGAAACACGCCCGATTACAACGGTTCGTGTACTTTTCCCCTAGGCCATTCCAGTTATTGGTTTCGAGTATCAGAACTGCGAAAATTTTGATGGTTTCTCAACCATTCCTTAACTTCACACTTCCATGTCTCGCGAATGGATTGACCAACTCGAGAATTTCCTATTGCATCTGAAAGCACAAACTCGCCCGATTACAACGGTATATGTATTTTTCCCCTAGGCCATTGTAGTTATTGGATTCGAGTATCAGACTTGCGAAAATTTTGATGATTTCTCAACCATTCCTTAACTTCAAACTCCCATATCTCGCGAACGGATTGACGAACTCGGGAATATCCTATTGCATCTGAAAGCAGATACTCGCCAATTACAACGGTATGTGTATTTTTCCCCTAGGCCATTGTAGTTATTGTTTTCGAGTATCAGACTAGCGAAAATTTTGATGGTTTTTCAACCATTCCTTAACTTCCAACTCCCATATCTCACGATCGTATTAACGAACTCGAGAATTTCCTATTGCATCTGAAAGCAGAAACACACCCGATTACAACGGTATGTGTACTTTTCCCCTAGGCCATTCCAGTTATTGGTTTCCAGTAACAGACTTGCGAAAATTTTGGTGGTTTCTCAATCATTCCTTAACTTCAAACTTCCATATCTCGCGAACGGATTGACGAACTCGAGAATTTCCTATTGCATCTGAAAGCAGAAACTCGCCCGATTACAATGGTGTGTGTATTTTTCCCCTAGGCCATTGTAGTTATTGATTTCGAGTATTAGACTTGCGAAAATTTTGATGGTTTCTCAACCATTCCTTAACTTCAAACCCCCATTTCTCGCGAACGGATTGACGAACTCGGGAATATCCTATTGCATCTGAAAGCAGATACTCGCCAATTACAACGGTATGTGTATTTTTCCCCTAGGCCATTGTAGTTATTGGTTTCGAGTATCAGACTTGCGAAAATTTTGATGGTTTCTCAACCATTCCTTAACTTCAAACTACCATATCTCGCGAACGGATTGACGAACTTGAGAATTTCCTATTGCATCTGAAAGCAGAAACACGCCCGATTACAACGGTTCGTGTACTTTTCCCCTAGGCCATTCCAGTTATTGGTTTCGAGTATCAGAACTGCGAAAATTTTGATGGTTTCTCAACCATTCCTTAACTTCACACTTCCATGTCTCGCGAATGGATTGACCAACTCGAGAATTTCCTATTGCATCTGAAAGCAGAAACTCGCCCGATTACAACGGTATATGTATTTTTCCCCTAGGCCATTGTAGTTATTGGATTCGAGTATCAGACTTGCGAAAATTTTGATGATTTCTCAACCATTCCTTAACTTCAAACTCCCATATCTCGCGAACGGATTGACGAACTCGGGAATATCCTATTGCATCTGAAAGCAGATACTCGCCAATTACAACGGTATGTGTATTTTTCCCCTAGGCCATTGTAGTTATTGTTTTCGAGTATCAGACTAGCGAAAATTTTGATGGTTTTTCAACCATTCCTTAACTTCCAACTCCCATATCTCACGATCGTATTAACGAACTCGAGAATTTCCTATTGCATCTGAAAGCAGAAACACACCCGATTACAACGGTATGTGTACTTTTCCCCTAGGCCATTCCAGTTATTGGTTTCCAGTATCAGACTTGCGAAAATTTTGGTGGTTTCTCAATCATTCCTTAACTTCAAACTTCCATATCTCGCGAACGGATTGACGAACTCGAGAATTTCCTATTGCATCTGAAAGCAGAAACTCGCCCGATTACAATGGTGTGTGTATTTTTCCCCTAGGCCATTGTAGTTATTGATTTCGAGTATTAGACTTGCGAAAATTTTGATGGTTTCTCAACCATTCCTTAACTTCAAACCCCCATTTCTCGCGAACGGATTGACGAACTCGAGAAATTCCTGTTGCATCTGAGAACAGAAACTCGCCCGATTACAATGGTATGTGTACTTTTCCCCTAGGCCATTCCACTTATTGGTTTCGAGTATCAGACTTGCGAAAATTTTGATGGTTTCTCAAATATTCCTTAACTTCACACTCCCATATCTCGCGAACGCATTGACGAACTCGAGAAATTCCTGTTGTATCTGAAAGTAGAAACTCGCTCGATTACAATGGTGTGTGTACTTTTCCCCTAGGCCATTCCAGTTATTGGTTTCGAGCATCAGACCAGCGAAAATTTTGATGGTTTCTCAACCATTCCTTAACTTCAAACTCCCATATCTCGCGAACGGATTGACGAACTCGGAAAATTCCTGTTGCATCTGAAAGTAGAAACTCGCCCGATTACAAAGATATGTGTGTTTTCCTCCTAGGCCTTTGTAGTTATTGGTTTCGAGTATCAGACTTGCGAAAATTTTGATGGTTTCTCAACCATTCCTTAACTTCAAACTCCCATATCTCGCGAACGGATTGACGAACTCGGGAAATTCCTGTTGCATCTGAAAGTAGAAACTCGCCCGATTACAAAGATATGTGTGTTTTCCTCCTAGGCCTTTGTAGTTATTGGTTTCGAGTATCAGACTTGCGAAAATTTTGATGGTTTCTCAACCATTCCTTAACTTCGAACTCCCATATCTCGCGAACGGATTGACAAGCTCGAGAATTTCCTATTGCATCTGAAAGCAGAAACACGCCCGATTACAACGGTACGTGTACTTTTCCCCTAGGCCATTCCAGTTATTGGTTTCGAGTATCAGACTTGCGAAAATTTTGATGGTTTCTCAACCATTCCTTAACTTCAGACTTCCATATCTCGCGAACGGATTGACGAACTCGGGAATTTCCTATTGCATCTGAAAGCAGATACTCGCCAATTACAACGGTATGTGTATTTTTCCCCTAGGCCATTGTAGTTATTGTTTTCGAGTATCAGACTAGCGAAAATTTTGATGGTTCTTCAACCATTCCTTAACTTCCAAGTCCCATATCTCACGATCGTATTAACGAACTCGAGAATTTCCTATTGCATCTGAAAGCAGAAACACACCCGATTACAACGGTATGTGTACTTTTCCCCTAGGCCATTCCAGTTATTGGTTTCCAGTATCAGACTTGCGAAAATTTTGGTGGTTTCTCAATCATTCCTTAACTTCAAACTTCCATATCTCGCGAACGTATTGACGAACTCGAGAATTTCCTATTGCATCTGAAAGCAGAAACTCGCCCGATTACAACGGTAGGTGTATTTTTGCCGTAGGCCATAGTAGTTATTGGATTCGAGTATCAGACTTGCGAATATTTTGATGGTTTCTCAAACATACCTTAACTTCACACTTCCATATCTCGTGAACAGATTGACCAACTCGAGAATTTCCTATTGCATCTGAAAGCAGAAACTCGCCCGATTACAACGGTATGTGTATTTTTGCCCTAGGCCATAGTAGTTATTGGATTCGAGTATCAGACTTGCGAAAATTTTGATGGTTTCTCAAACATACCTTAACTTCACACTTCCATATCTCGTGAACAGATTGACCAACTCGAGAATTTCCTATTGCATCTGAAAGCAGAAACTCGCCCGATTACAACGGTATGTGTATTTTTGCCCTAGGCCATAGTAGTTATTGGTTTCGGTATCAGACTTGCGAAAATTTTGATGGTTTCTCAACCATTCCTTAACTTCACACTTCCATATCTCGCGAGCAGGTTGAGAGAACTCAAGAATTTCCTATTGCATCTGAATGCAGAAACTCGCCCGATTACAGCGGTATGTGTATTTTTCCCCTAGGCCATTGTAGTTATTGGTTTCGAGTATCAGACTTGCGAAAATTTTGATGGTTTCTCAACCATTCCTTAACTTCAAACTACCATATCTCGCGAACGGATTGACGAACTTGAGAATTTCCTATTGCATCTGAAAGCAGAAACACGCCCGATTACATCGGTTCGTGTACTTTTCCCCTAGGCCATTCCAGTTATTGGTTTCGAGTATCAGACTTGCGAAAATTTTGATGGTTTCTCAACCATTCCTTAACTTCAAACTTCCATATCTCGCAAACGGATTGACGAACTCGAGAATTTCCTATTGCATCTGAAAGCAGAAACGCGCCCGATTACAACGGTACGTGAATTTTTCCCCTAGGCCTTTATAGTTATTGGTTTCGAGTATCAGACTTGCGATAATTTTTATGGTTTCTCAAGCATTCCTTAACTTCAAACTCCCATATCTCGCCAACGGATTGACGAACTCGAGAAATTCCTGTTGCATCTGACAGCAGAAACCCGCCCCATTACAACGCGATGTGTATTTTTCCCCTAGGCCATTGTAGTTATTGGTTTCGAGTATCAGACTTGCGAAAATTTTGAAGGTTTCTCAACCATTCCTTAACTTCAAACTCCCATATCTCCCGATCGGATTGACGAACTCGAGAATTTCCTATTGCATCTGAAAGCAGAAACTCGCCCGACTACAACGGTACGTGTATTTTTGCCCCAGGCAATAGTAGTTATTGGATTCGAGTATCAGTCTTGCGAAAATTATGATGATTTCTCAACCATTCCTTAACTTCAAACTCCCATATCTCGCGAACGGATTGACGAACTCGAGAAATTCCTGTTGCATCTGAAAGTAGAAACTCGCCCGATTACAATGTTATGTGTACTTTTCCCTTAGGCCATTCCACTTATTGGTTTCGAGTATCAGAACTGCGAAAATTTTGATGGTTTCTCAACCATTCCTTAACTTCACACTTCCATATCTCGCGATCGGATTGACGAACTCGAGAATTTCCTATTGCATCTGAAAGCAGAAACTCGCCCGATTACAACGGTACGTGTATTTTTGCCCTAGGCCATAGTAGTTATTGGTTTCGAGTATCAGATTTGCGAAAATTGTGATGGTTTCTCAACCATTCCTTAACTTCAAACTCCCATATCTCGCGAACGGATTGAGGAACTCGGGAAATTCCTGTTGCATCTGAAAGTAGAAACTCGCCCGATTACAACGGTATGTGTATTTTTGCCCCAGGCCATAGTAGTTATTGGATTCGAGTATCAGACTTGCGAAAATTTTGATGATTTCTCAACCATTCCTTAACTTCAAACTCCCATATCTCGCGAACGGATTGACGAACTCGAGAAATTCCTGTTGCATCTGAAAGTAGAAACTCGCCCGATTACAATGGTGTGTGTACTTTTCCCCTAGGCCATACCAGTTATTGGTTTCGAGTATCAGACCAGCGAAAATTTTGATGGTTTCTCAACCATTCCTTAACTTCAAACTCCCATATCTCGCGAACGGATTGACGAACGCGAGAAATTGCTGTTGCATGTGAAAGTAGAAGCTCTCCCGATTACAACGGTATGTGTATTTTTCCCCTAGGCCATTGTAGTTATTTGTTTCGAGTATCAGACTTACGAAAATTTTGATGGTTTCTCAACCATTCCTTAACTTCAAACTCCCATATCTCGCGATCGGATTGACAAACTCGAGAAATTCCTGTTGCATCTGAAAGTAGAATCTCGCCCGATTACAAAGGTATGTGTATTTTTCCCCTAGGTCCTTGTAGTTATTGGTTTCGAGTGTCAGAATTGCGAAAATTTTGATGGTTTCCCAACCATTCCTTAACTTCAAACTCCCATATCTCGCGAAAGGAATGACGAACTCGTGAAATTCCTGTTGCGTCTGAAAGTAGAAACTCGCCCGATTACAAAGATATGTGTGTTTTCCTCCCAGGCCTTTGTAGTTATTGGTTTCGAGTATCAGACTTGGGAAAATTTTGATGGTTTCTCAACCATTCCTTAACTTCGATCTCCCATATCTCGCGAACGGATTGACAAGCTCGAGAATTTCCTTTTGCATCTGAAAGCAGAAACACGCCCGATTACAACGGTACGTGTACTTTTCCCCTAGGCCATTCCAGTTATTGGTTTCGAGTATCAGACTTGCGAAAATTTTGATGGTTTCTCAACCATTCCTTAACTTCAGACTTCCATATCTCGCGAACGGATTGACGAACTCGGGAATTTCCTATTGCATCTGAAAGCAGATACTCGCCAATTACAACGGTATGTGTGTTTTTCCCCTAGGCCATTGTAGTTATTGTTTTCGAGTATCAGACTAGCGAAAATTTTGATGGTTTCTCAACCATTCCTTAAATTCAGACTTCCATATCTCGCGAACGGATTGACGAACTCGGGAATTTCCTATTGCATCTGAAAGCAGATACTCGCCAATTACAACGGTATGTGTATTTTTCCCCTAGGCCATTGTAGTTATTGTTTTCGAGTATCAGACTTGCGAAAATTTTGATGATTTCTCAACCATTCCTTAACTTCAAACTCCCATATCTCGCGAACGGATTGACGAACTCGAGAAATTCCTGTTGCATCTGAAAGTAGAAACTCGCCCGATTACAATGGTGTGTGTACTTTTCCCCTAGGCCATACCAGTTATTGGTTTCGAGTATCAGACCAGCGAAAATTTTGATGGTTTCTCAACCATTCCTTAACTTCAAACTCCCATATCTCGCGAACGGATTGACGAACGCGAGAAATTGCTGTTGCATGTGAAAGTAGAAGCTCTCCCGATTACAACGGTATGTGTATTTTTCCCCTAGGCCATTGTAGTTATTTGTTTCGAGTATCAGACTTACGAAAATTTTGATGGTTTCTCAACCATTCCTTAACTTCAAACTCCCATATCTCGCGATCGGATTGACAAACTCGAGAAATTCCTGTTGCATCTGAAAGTAGAATCTCGCCCGATTACAAAGGTATGTGTATTTTTCCCCTAGGTCCTTGTAGTTATTGGTTTCGAGTGTCAGAATTGCGAAAATTTTGATGGTTTCTCAACCATTCCTTAACTTCAAACTCCCATATCTCGCGAAAGGAATGACGAACTCGTGAAATTCCTGTTGCGTCTGAAAGTAGAAACTCGCCCGATTACAAAGATATGTGTGTTTTCCTCCCAGGCCTTTGTAGTTATTGGTTTCGAGTATCAGACTTGGGAAAATTTTGATGGTTTCTCAACCATTCCTTAACTTCGATCTCCCATATCTCGCGAACGGATTGACAAGCTCGAGAATTTCCTTTTGCATCTGAAAGCAGAAACACGCCCGATTACAACGGTACGTGTACTTTTCCCCTAGGCCATTCCAGTTATTGGTTTCGAGTATCAGACTTGCGAAAATTTTGATGGTTTCTCAACCATTCCTTAACTTCAGACTTCCATATCTCGCGAACGGATTGACGAACTCGGGAATTTCCTATTGCATCTGAAAGCAGATACTCGCCAATTACAACGGTATGTGTATTTTTCCCCTAGGCCATTGTAGTTATTGTTTTCGAGTATCAGACTAGCGAAAATTTTGATGGTTTCTCAACCATTCCTTAAATTCAGACTTCCATATCTCGCGAACGGATTGACGAACTCGGGAATTTCCTATTGCATCTGAAAGCAGATACTCGCCAATTACAACGGTATGTGTATTTTTCCCCTAGGCCATTGTAGTTATTGTTTTCGAGTATCAGACTAGCGAAAATTTTGATGGTTTTTCAACCATTCCTTAACTTCCAACTCCCATATCTCACGATCGTATTAACGAACTCGAGAATTTCCTATTGCATCTGAAAGCAGAAACACACCCGATTACAACGGTATGTGTACTTTTCCCCTAGGCCATTCCAGTTATTGGTTTCCAGTATCAGACTTGCGAAAATTTTGGTGGTTTCTCAATCATTCCTTAACTTCAAACTTCCATATCTCGCGAACGGATTGACGAACTCGAGAATTTCCTATTGCATCTGAAAGCAGAAACTCGCCCGATTACAACGGTATGTGTATTTTTCCCCTAGGCCATTGTAGTTATTGGTTTCGAGTATCAGACTTGCGAAAATTTTGATGGTTTCTCAACCATTCCTTAACTTCAAACTACCATATCTCGCGAACGGATTGACGAACTTGAGAATTTCCTATTGCATCTGAAAGCAGAAACACGCCCGATTACAACGGTTCGTGTACTTTTCCCCTAGGCCATTCCAGTTATTGGTTTCGAGTATCAGAACTGCGAAAATTTTGATGGTTTCTCAACCATTCCTTAACTTCACACTTCCATGTCTCGCGAATGGATTGACCAACTCGAGAATTTCCTATTGCATCTGAAAGCAGAAACTCGCCCGATTACAACGGTATATGTATTTTTCCCCTAGGCCATTGTAGTTATTGGATTCGAGTATCAGACTTGCGAAAATTTTGATGATTTCTCAACCATTCCTTAACTTCAAACTCCCATATCTCGCGAACGGATTGACGAACTCGAGAAATTCCTGTTGCATCTGAAAGTAGAAACTCGCCCGATTACAATGGTGTGTGTACTTTTCCCCTAGGCCATTCCAGTTACTGGTTTCGAGTATCAGACCAGCGAAAATTTTGATGGTTTCTCAACCATTCCTTAACTTCAAACTCCCATATCTCGCGAACGGATTGACAAACTCGAGAAATTCCTGTTGCATCTGAAAGTAGAAACTCGCCCGATTACAAAGGTATGTGTATTTTTCCTCTAGTCCTTTGTAGTTATTGGTTTCGCGTAACAGACTTGCGAAAATTTTGATGGTTTCTCAACCATTCCTTAACTTCAAACTCCCATATCTCGCGAACGGAATGACGAACTCGAGAAATTCCTGTTGCATCTGAAAGTAGAAAGTCGCCCGATTACAACGGTATGTGTATTTTTGCCCTAGGCAATAGTAGTTATTGGTTTCGAGTATCAGACTTGCGAAAATTTTGATGGTTCCTCAACCACTCCTTAACTTCAAACTCCCATATCTCGCGAACGGATTGACGAACTCGCGAAATTCCTGTTTTATCTGAAAGTAGAAACTCGCCCGATTACAAAGGTATGTGTACTTTTCCCCTAGGCCATTCCAGTTATTGATTTCGAGTATCAGACTTGCGAAAATTTTGATGTTTTCTCAACCATTCCTTAACTTCTAAATCCCATATCTCGCGAACGGATTGACGAACTCCAGATATTCCTGTTGCATCTGAAAGTAGAAAGTCGCCCGATTACAACGGTATCTGTATTTTTGCCCTAGGCCATAGTAGTTATTGGATTCGAGTATGAGACTTGCGAAAATTTTTATGATTTCTCAACCATTCCTTAACTCCAAACTCCCATGTCTCGCGAACGGATTGAGGAACTCCTGAAATTCCTGTTGCATCTGAAAGCAGAAACACACCCGATTACAACGGTTCGTGTACTTTTCCTCTAGGCCATTCCAGTTATTGGTTTCGAGTATCAGAACTGCGAAAATTTTGATGGTTTCTCAACCATTCCTTAACTTCACGCTTCCATGTCTCGCGAATGGATTGACCAACTCGAGAATTTCCTATTGCATCTGAAAGCAGAAACTCGCCCGATTACAACGGTATATGTATTTTTCCCCTAGGCCATTGTAGTTATTGGATTCGAGTATCAGACTTGCGAAAATTTTGATGATTTCTCAACCATTCCTTAACTTCAAACTCCCATATCTCGCGAACGGATTGACGAACTCGAGAAATTCCTGTTGCATCTGAAAGTAGAAACTCGCCCGATTACAATGGTGTGTGTACTTTTCCCCTAGGCCATTCCAGTTACTGGTTTCGAGTATCAGACCAGCGAAAATTTTGATGGTTTCTCAACCATTCCTTAACTTCAAACTCCCATATCTCGCGAACGGATTGACGAACGCGAGAAATTGCTGTTGCATGTGAAAGTAGAAGCTCTCCCGATTACAACGGTATGTGTATTTTTCCCCTAGGCCATTGTAGTTATTTGTTTCGAGTATCAGACTTACGAAAATTTTGATGGTTTCTCAACCATTCCTTAACTTCAAACTCCCATATCTCGCGAACGGATTGACAAACTCGAGAAATTCCTGTTGCATCTGAAAGTAGAATCTCGCCCGATTACAAAGGTATGTGTATTTTTCCCCTAGGTCCTTCTAGGTATTGGTTTCGAGTGTCAGAATTGCGAAAATTTTGATGGTTTCTCAACCATTCCTTAACTTCAAACTCCCATATCTCGCGAACGGAATGACGAACTCGTGAAATTCCTGTTGCGTCTGAAAGTAGAAACTCGCCCGATTACTATGGTGTGTGTACTTTTCCCCTAGGCCATTCCAGTTTTTCGTTTCTAGCATCAGAATTGCGAAAGTTTTGATGGTTTCTCAACGATTCCTTAACTTGAAACTGCCATATTTCGCGAACGGATTGCCGAATCCGAAAAATTTCTGTTGCATCTGAAAGTAGAAACTCGCCCGATTACAAAGGTATGTGTATTTTTCCTCTAGTCCTTTGTAGTTATTGGTTTCGCGTAACAGACTTGCGAAAATTTTGATGTTTTCTCAACCATTCCTTAACTTCAAACTCCCATATCTCGCGAACGGAATGACGAACTTGAGAAATTCCTGTTGCATCTGAAAGTAGAAAGTCGCCCGATTACAACGGTATGTGTATTTTTGCCCTAGGCAATAGTAGTTATTGGTTTCGAGTATCAGACTTGCGAAAATTTTGATGGTTCCTCAACCACTCCTTAACTTCAAACTGCCATATCTCGCGAACGGATTGACGAACTCGCGAAATTCCTGTTTTATCTGAAAGTAGAAACTCGCCCGATTACAAAGGTATGTGTACTTTTCCCCTAGGCCATTCCAGTTATTGATTTCGAGTATCAGACTTGCGAAAATTTTGATGTTTTCTCAACCATTCCTTAACTTCTAAATCCCATATCTCGCGAACGGATTGACGAACTCCAGATATTCCTGTTGCATCTGAAAGTAGAAAGTCGCCCGATTACAACGCTATCTGTATTCTTGCCCTAGGCCATAGTAGTTATTGGATTCGAGTATGAGACTTGCGAAAATTTTGATGATTTCTCAACCATTCCTTAACTTCAAACTCCCATGTCGCGCGAACGGATTGAGGAACTCCTGAAATTCCTGTTGCATCTGAAAGTAGAAACTCGCCCGATTACAACGGTATGTGTATTTTTGCCCTAGGCCATAGTAGTTATTGGATTCGAGTATCAGACTTGCGAAAATTTTGATGATTCCTCAATCATTCCTTAACTTCAAACTCCCATATCTCGCGAACGGATTGACGAACTCGAGAAATTCCTGTTGCATCTGAAAGTAGAATCACGCCCGATTACAAAGGTATGTGTATTTTTCCCCTAGGTCCTTGTAGTTATTGGTTTCGAGGGTCAGAATTGCGAAAATTTTGATGGTTTCTCAACCATTCCTTAACTTCAAACTCCCATATCTCGCGAACGGATTGACAAACTCGAGAAATTTCTGTTGCATCTGAAAGTAGAATCACGCCCGATTACAAAGGTATGTGTATTTTTCCCCTAGGTCCTTGTAGTTATTGGTTTCGAGTGTCAGAATTGCGAAAATTTTGATGGTTTCTCAACCATTCCTTAACTTCAAACTCCCATATCTCGCGAACGGAATGACGAACTCGAGAAATTCCTGTTGCGTCTGAAAGTAGAAACTCGCCCGATTACTATGGTGTGTGTACTTTTCCCCTAGGCCATTCCAGTTTTTCGTTTCTAGCATCAGAATTGCGAAAGTTTTGATGGTTTCTCAACGATTCCTTAACTTCAAACTGCCATATTTCGCGAACGGATTGCCGAATCCGAAAAATTCCTGTTGCGTCTGAAAGTAGAAACTCGCCCGATTACTATGGTGTGTGTACTTTTCCCCTAGGCCATTCCAGTTTTTCGTTTCTAATATCAGAATTGCGAAAGTTTTGATGGTTTCTCATCGATTCCTTAACTTCAAACTGCCATATTTCGCGAACGGATTGCCGAATCCGAAAAATTTCTGTTGCATCTGAAAGTAGAAACTTTCCCGATTACAACGCTATGTGTATTCTTCCCCTAGGCCACTGTAGTTATTGGTTTCGAGTATCAGAATTGCGAAAATTGTGATGGTTTCTCAACCATTCCTTAACTTCAAACTCTCATATCTCGCGAACGGATTGACGATCTCGAGAAATTCCTGTTGCATCTGAAAGTAGAAACTAGCCCGATTACAAAGGTATGTGTATTTTTCCTCTAGTCCTTTGTAGTTATTGGTTTCGCGTAACAGACTTGCGAAAATTGTGATGGTTTCTCAACCATTCCTTAACTTCAAACTCTCATATCTCGCGAACGGATTGACGATCTCGAGAAATTCCTGTTGCATCTGAAAGTAGAAACTAGCCCGATTACAAAGGTATGTGTATTTTTCCTCTAGTCCTTTGTAGTTATTGGTTTCGCGTAACAGACTTGCGAAAATTTTGATGGTTTCTCAACCATTCCTTAACTTCAAACTCCCATATCTCGCGAACGGAATGACGAACTCGAGAAATTCCTGTTGCATCTGACAGTAGAAAGTCGCCCGATTACAACGGTATGTGTATTTTTGCCCTAGGCAATAGTAGTTATTGGTTTCGAGTATCAGATTTGCGAAAATTTTGATGGATTCTCAACCATTCCTTAACTTCAAACTCGCATATCTCAGGAACGGATTGACGAACTCGCGAAATTCCTGTTGCATCTGAAAGCAGAAACTCTCCCGATTACAACGGTAATTGTATTTTTGCCCTGGACCATAGTAGTTATTGGTTGCGAGGATCAGATTCCGAAAATTTAGATGGTTTCTCAACCATTCCTTAACTTCAAACTCCCATATCTCGCGATCGGATTGACGAACTCGAGAAATTCCTGTTGCATCTGAAAGTAGAAACTCGCCCGATTACAACGGTATGTGTATTTTCGCCCTAGACCATAGTAGTTATTGGTTTCGAGTATCAGATTGCGAAAATTTTGATGGTTTCTCAACCATTCCTTAACTTCAAACTCCCATATCTCGCGAACGGATTGACGAACTCGAAAAATTCCTGTTGCATCCGAAAGTAGAAACTTGCCCGATTACAATGGTGTGTGTACTTTTCCCCTAGGCCATTCCAGTTATTGGTTTCGAGTATCAGACTTGCGAAAATTTTGATGATTTCTCAACGATTCCTTAACTTCAAGCTCCCATATCTCGCGAACGGATTGACGAACTCGAGAAATTTCTGTTGCATCTGAAAGTAGAAACTTTCCCGATTACAACGCTATGTGTATTCTTCCCCTAGGCCACTGTAGTTATTGGTTTCGAGTATCAGAATTGCGAAAATTGTGATGGTTTCTCAACCATTCCTTAACTTCAAACTCTCATATCTCGCGAACGGATTGACGAACTCGAGAAATTCCTGTTGCATCTGAAAGTAGAAACTCGCCCGATTACAAAGGTATGTGTATTTTTCCTCTAGTCCTTTGTAGTTATTGGTTTCGCGTAACAGACTTGCGAAAATTTTGATGGTTTCTCAACCATTCCTTAACTTCAAACTCCCATATCTCGCGAACGGATTGACGAACTCGCGAAATTCCTGTTTTATCAGAAAGTTGAAACTCGCCCGATTACAAAGGTATGTGTACTTTCCCCTAGGCCATTCCAGTTATTGATTTCGAGTATCAGACTTGCGAAAATTTTGATGGTTTCTCAACCATTCCTTAACTTCTAACTCCCATATCTCGCGAACGGATTGACGAAGTCCAGATATTCCTGTTGCATCTGAAAGTAGAAAGTCGCCCGATTACAACGGTATCTGTATTTTTGCCCTAGGCAATAGTAGTTATTGGTTTCGAGTATCAGACTTGCGAAAATTTGGATGGTTTGTCAACCATTCCTTAACTTCAAACTCCCATATCTCGCGAACGGAATGACGAACTCGAGAAATTCCTGTTGCATCTGACAGTAGAAAGTCGCCCGATTACAACGGTATGTGTATTTTTGCCCTAGGCAATAGTAGTTATTGGTTTCGAGTATCAGATTTGCGAAAATTTTGATGGATTCTCAACCATTCCTTAACTTCAAACTCGCATATCTCAGGAACGGATTGACGAACTCGCGAAATTCCTGTTGCATCTGAAAGCAGAAACTCTCCCGATTACAACGGTAATTGTATTTTTGCCCTGGACCATAGTAGTTATTGGTTGCGAGGATCAGATTCCGAAAATTTAGATGGTTTCTCAACCATTCCTTAACTTCAAACTCCCATATCTCGCGATCGGATTGACGAACTCGAGAAATTCCTGTTGCATCTGAAAGTAGAAACTCGCCCGATTACAACGGTATGTGTATTTTCGCCCTAGACCATAGTAGTTATTGGTTTCGAGTATCAGATTGCGAAAATTTTGATGGTTTCTCAACCATTCCTTAACTTCAAACTCCCATATCTCGCGAACGGATTGACGAACTCGAAAAATTCCTGTTGCATCCGAAAGTAGAAACTTGCCCGATTACAATGGTGTGTGTACTTTTCCCCTAGGCCATTCCAGTTATTGGTTTCGAGTATCAGACTTGCGAAAATTTTGATGATTTCTCAACGATTCCTTAACTTCAAGCTCCCATATCTCGCGAACGGATTGACGAACTCGAGAAATTTCTGTTGCATCTGAAAGTAGAAACTTTCCCGATTACAACGCTATGTGTATTCTTCCCCTAGGCCACTGTAGTTATTGGTTTCGAGTATCAGAATTGCGAAAATTGTGATGGTTTCTCAACCATTCCTTAACTTCAAACTCTCATATCTCGCGAACGGATTGACGAACTCGAGAAATTCCTGTTGCATCTGAAAGTAGAAACTCGCCCGATTACAAAGGTATGTGTATTTTTCCTCTAGTCCTTTGTAGTTATTGGTTTCGCGTAACAGACTTGCGAAAATTTTGATGGTTTCTCAACCATTCCTTAACTTCAAACTCCCATATCTCGCGAACGGATTGACGAACTCGCGAAATTCCTGTTTTATCAGAAAGTTGAAACTCGCCCGATTACAAAGGTATGTGTACTTTCCCCTAGGCCATTCCAGTTATTGATTTCGAGTATCAGACTTGCGAAAATTTTGATGGTTTCTCAACCATTCCTTAACTTCTAACTCCCATATCTCGCGAACGGATTGACGAAGTCCAGATATTCCTGTTGCATCTGAAAGTAGAAAGTCGCCCGATTACAACGGTATCTGTATTTTTGCCCTAGGCAATAGTAGTTATTGGTTTCGAGTATCAGACTTGCGAAAATTTGGATGGTTTGTCAACCATTCCTTAACTTCAAACTCCCATATCTCGCGAACGGATTGACGAACTCCAGATATTCCTGTTGCATCTGAAAGTAGAAAGTCGCCCGATTACAAAGGTATGTGTACTTTTCCCCTAGGCCATTCCAGTTATTGGTTTCGAGTATCAGATTTGCGAAAATTTTAATGGATTCCCAACCATTGCTTAACTTCAAACTCGCATATGTCAGGAACGGATTGACGAACTCGCGAAATTCCTGTTGCATCTGAAAGTAGAAGCTCGCCCAATTAAAACGGTATGCGTATTTTCGCCCTTGGCCATTGTAGTTATTTGTTTCGAGTATCAGATTCCGAAAATTTTGATGGTTTCTCAACCATTCCTTAAATTCAAACTCCCATATCTCGCGAACGGATTGACGAACTCGAAAAAATCCTGTTGCATCTGAAAGTAGAAACTTGCCCGATTACAATGGTGTGTTTACTTTTCCCCTAGGCCATTCCAGTTATTGGTTTCGAGTATCGGACTTGCGAAAATTTTGATGATTTCTCAACCATTCTTTACTTCAAGCTCCCATATCTCGCGAACGGATTGACGAACACGAGAAATTCCTGTTGCATCTGAAAGTAGAAGCTCGCCCGATTGCAATGGTGTATGTACTTTTCCCCTAGGCCATTGTAGCTATTGGTTTCGAGTACCAGACTTGCGAAAATTTTCATGGTTTCTCAACCATCCCTTAACTTCAAACTCCCATATCTCGCGAACGGATTGACGAACTCGAAGAATTCCTGTTGCATCTGAAAGTAGAAACTTGCCCGATTACAATGGTGTGTGTACTTTTCCCCTAGGCCATTCCAGTTATTGGTTTCGAGTATCAGACTTGCGAAGATTTTGATGATTTCTCAACCATTCCTTAACTTCAAACTCCCATATCTCGCGAACGGATTGACGAACTTGAGAAATTCCTGTTGCATCTGAAAGTAGAAACTCGCCCGATTACAAGGGTATGTGTATTTTCGCCCTAGACCATAGTAGTTATTGGTTTCGAGTATCAGATTCCGAAAATTTTGATGGTTTCTCGATCATTCCTTAACTTCAAACTCCCATATCTCGCGAACGGATTGACGAACTCGAGAAATTCCTGTTGCATCTGAAAGTAGAAACTCGCCCGATTACAACGGTATGTGTATTTTTGCCCTGGACCATAGTAGTTATTGGTTTCAAGTATCAGATTCCGAAAATTTTGATGGTTTCTCAACCATTCCTTAACTTCAAGCTCCCATATCTCGCGAACGGATTGACGAACTCGAGAAATTCCTCTTGCATCTGAAAGTAGAAACTTGCCTGATTACAATGGTGTGTGTACTTTTCCCCTAGGCCATTCCAGTTATTGGTTTCGAGTATCAGACTTGCGAAAATTTTGATGGTTTCTCAACCATTCCTTAACTTCAAACTCCCATATCTCGCGAACGGATTGACGAACTCGAAAAATTCCTGTTGCATCTGAAAGCAGATACTCGCCCGATTACAACGGTCTGAGTATTTCTCCCCTAGGCCATTGTAGTTATTGGTTTCGAGTATCAGACTTGCGAAAATTTTGATGGTTTCTCAACCATTCCTTAACTTCTAACTCCCATATCTCGCGAACGGATTGACGAACTCCAGATATTCCTGTTGCATCTGAAAGTAGAAAGTCGCCCGATTACAACGGTATGTGTATTTTTGCCCTAGGCAATAGTAGTTATTGGTTTCGAGTATCAGACTTGCGAAAATTTTGATGGTTCCTCAACCATTCCTTAACTTCAAACTCCCAAATCTCGCGAACGGATTGACGAACTCGAGATATTCCTGTTGCATCTGAAAGCAGAAACTCGCCCGATTACAGTGGTATGCGTATTTTTGCCCTAGGTAATAGTAGTTATTGGTTTCGAGTATCAGACTTGCGAAAATTTTGATGGTTTCTCAACCACTCCTTAACTTCAAACTCCCATATCTCGCGAACGGATTGACGAACTCGCGAAATTCCTGTTTTATTTGAAAGTAGAAACTCGCCCGATTACAACGGTATGTGTACTTTTCCCCTAGGCCATTCCAGTTATTGATTTCGAGTATCAGACTTGCGAAAATTTTGATGGATTCTCAACCATTCCTTAACTTCAAACTCCCATATCTCGCGAACGGATTGACGAACTCGAGAAATTCCTGTTGCATCTGAAAGTAGAAGCTCGCCCAATTACAACGGTATGTGTATTTTCGCCCTAGACCATAGTAGTTATTTGTTTCGAGTATCAGATTCCGAAAATTTTGATGGTTTCTCAACCATTCCTTAACTTCAAGCTCCCATATCTCGCGAACGGATTAACGATCTCGAGAAATTCCTGTTGCATCTGAAAGTAGAAGCTCGCCCGATTACAATGGTGTGTGTACTTTTCCCCTAGGCCATTGTAGTTATTGGTTTCGAGTACCAGACTTGCGAAAATTTTCATGGTTTCTCAACCATTCCTTAACTTCAAACTCCCATATCTCGCGAACGGATTGACGAACTCGAAAAATTCCTGTTGCATCTGAAAGTAGAAACTTGCCCGATTACAATGGTGTGTGTACTTTTCCCCTAGGCCATTCCAGTTATTGGTTTCGAGTATCAGACTTGCGAAAATTTTGATGATTTCTCAACCATTCCTTAACTTCAAGCTCCCATATCTCGCGAACGGATTGACGAACTCGAAAAATTCCTGTTGCATCTGAAAGTAGAAGCTCGCCCGATTACAATGGTGTGTGTACTTTTCGCCCTAGACCATAGTAGTTATTGGTTTCGAGTATCAGATTCCGAAAATTTTGATGGTTTCTCAACCATTCCTTAACTTCAAATTCCCATATCCCGCGAACGGATTGAGGAAATCGAGAAATTCCTGTTGCACCTGAAAGTAGAAACTCGCCCGATTATAACGGTATGTGTATTTTTCCCCTTGGCCATTGTAGTTATTTGTTTCGAGTATCAGACTTGCGAAAATTTTGATGGCTTCTCAACCATTCCTTAATTTCCAACTCGCATATCTCGCGAACGGATTGACGAACTCGAGAAATTCCTGTTGACTCTGAAAGCAGAAACTCGCCCGATTACAACGGTCTGAGTATTTCTCCCCTAGGCCATTGTAGTTATTGGTTTCGAGTATCAGACTTGCGAAAATTTTGAGGTTTCTCAACCATTCCTCAATTTCAAACTCGCATATCTCGCGAACGGATTGACGAACTCGAGAAATTCCTGTTGAATCTGAAAGCAGAAACTCGCCCGATTACAACGGTATGTGAATTTTTCCCCTAGGCCATTGTAGTTATTGGTTTCGACTTTCAGACTTGCGAAAATTTTGATGATTTCTCAACCATTCCTCAATTTCAAACTCGCATATCTCGCGAACGGATTGACGAACTCGAGAAATTCCTGTTGCATCTGAAAGTAGAAGCTCGCCCGATCACAATGGTGTATGTACTTTTCGCCCTAGACCATAGTAGTTATTGGTTTCGAGTATCAGATTCCGAAAATTTTGATTGTTTCTCAACCATTCCTTAACTTCAAACTCCCATATCTCGCGAACGGATTGACGAACTCGAAAAATTCCTGTTGCATCTGAAAGTAGAAACTCACCCGATTACAATGGTGTGTGTACTTTTCCCCTAGACCATTGTAGTTATTGGTTGCGAGTATCAGACTTGCGAAAATTTTGATGGTTTCTCAACCATTCCTTAACTTCTAACTCCCATATCTCGCGAACGGATTGACGAACTCCAGATATTCCTGTTGCATCTGAAAGCAGAAAGTCGCCCGATTACAACGGTATGTGTACTTTTCCCCTAGGCCATTCCAGTTATTGGTTTCGAGTATCAGATTTGCGAAAATTTTGATGGATTCTCAACCATTCCTTGACTTCGAACTCGCATATCTCAGGAACGGATTGACGAACTCGCGAAATTCCTGTTGTATCTGAAAGTAGAAACTCGCCCGATTACAAGGGTATGTGTATTTTCGCCCTAGACCATAGTAGATATTGGTTTCGAGTATCAGATTCCGAAAATTTTGATGGTTTCTCGATCATTCCTTAACTTCAAACTCCCATATCTCGCCAACGGATTGACGAACTCGAAAAATTCCAGTTGCATCTGAAAGTAGAAACTTGCCCGATTACAATGGTGTGTTTACTTTTCCCCTAGGCCATTCCAGTTATTGGTTTCGAGTATCGGACTTGCGAAAATTTTAATGATTTCTCAACCATTCTTTACTTCAAGCTCCCATATCTCGCGAACGGATTGACGAACTCGAGAAATTCCTGTTGCATCTGAAAGTAGAAGCTCGCCCGATTGCAATGGTGTATGTACTTTTGCCCTAGGCCATTGTAGCTATTGGTTTCGAGTACCAGACTTGCGAAAATTTTCATCGTTTCTCAACCATTCCTTAACTTCCAACTCCCATATCTCGCGAACGGATTGACGAACTCGAAGAATTCCTGTTGCATCTGAAAGTAGAAACTTGCCTGATTACAATGGTGTGTGTACTTTTCCCCTAGGCCATTCCAGTTATTGGTTTCGAGTATCAGACTTGCGAAAATTCTGATGATTTCTCAACCATTCCTTAACTTCAAGCTCCCATATCTCGCGAACGGATTGACGAACTCGAGAAATTCCTCTTGCATCTGAAAGTAGAAACTTGCCTGATTACAATGGTGTGTGTACTTTTCCCCTAGGCCATTCCAGTTATTGGTTTCGAGTATCAGACTTGCGAAAATTCTGATGATTTCTCAACCATTCCTTAACTTCAAGCTCCCATATCTCGCGAACGGATCGACGAACTCGAAAAATTCCTGTTGCATCTGAAAGTAGAAGCTCGCCCGATTACAATGGTGTGTGTACTTTTCGCCCTAGACCATAGTAGTTATTGGTTTCGAGTATCAGATTCCGAAAATTTTGATGGTTTCTCAAACATTCCTTAACTTCAAATTCCCATATCCCGCGAACGGATTGAGGAAATCGAGAAATTCCTGTTGCACCTGAAAGTAGAGACTCGCCCGATTATAACGGTATGTGTATTTTTCCCCTTGGCCATTGTAGTTATTTGTTTCGAGTATCAGACTTGCGAAAATTTTGATGGCTTCTCAACCATTCCTTAATTTCCAACTCGCATATCTCGCGAACGGATTGACGAACTCGAGAAATTCCTGTTGAATCTGAAAGCAGAAACTCGCCCGATTACAACGGTCTGAGTATTTCTCCCCTAGGCCATTGTAGTTATTGGTTTCGAGTATCAGACTTGCGAAAATTTTGAGGTTTCTCAACCATTCCTCAATTTCAAACTCGCATATCTCGCGAACGGATTGACGAACTCGAGAAATTCCTGTTGAATCTGAAAGCAGAAACTCGCCCGATTACAACGGTATGTGAATTTTTCCCCTAGGCCATTGTAGTTATTGGTTTCGACTTTCAGACTTGCGAAAATTTTGATGATTTCTCAACCATTCCTCAATTTCAAACTCGCATATCTCGCGAACGGATTGACGAACTCGAGAAATTCCTGTTGCATCTGAAAGTAGAAGCTCGCCCGATCACAATGGTGTATGTACTTTTCGCCCTAGACCATAGTAGTTATTGGTTTCGAGTATCAGATTCCGAAAATTTTGATGGTTTCTCATCCATTCCTTAACTTCAAATTCCCATATCCCGCGAATGGATTGAGGAAATCGAGAAATTCCTGTTGCATCTGAAAGTAGAAGCTCGCCCGATTACAATGGTGTGTGTACTTTTCCCCTAGGCCATTGTAGTTATTGGTTTCGAGTACCAGACTTGCGAAAATTTTCATGGTTTCTCAACCATTCCTTAACTTCAAACTCCCATATCTCGCGAACGGATTGACGAACTCGAAAAATTCCTGTTGCATCTGAAAGTAGAAACTCACCCGATTACAATGGTGTGTGTACTTTTCCCCTAGACCATTGTAGTTATTGGTTGCGAGTATCAGACTTGCGAAAATTTTGATGGTTTCTCAACCATTCCTTAACTTCTAACTCCCATATCTCGCGAACGGATTGACGAACTCCAGATATTCCTGTTGCATCTGAAAGCAGATAGTCGCCCGATTACAACGGTATGTGTACTTTTCCCCTAGGCCATTCCAGTTATTGGTTTCGAGTATCAGATTTGCGAAACTTTTGATGGATTCTCAACCATTCCTTGACTTCGAACTCGCATATCTCAGGAACGGATTGACGAACTCGCGAAATTCCTGTTGTATCTGAAAGTAGAAACTCGCCCGATTACAAGGGTATGTGTATTTTCGCCCTAGACCATAGTAGATATTGGTTTCGAGTATCAGATTCCGAAAATTTTGATGGTTTCTCGATCATTCCTTAACTTCAAACTCCCATATCTCGCCAACGGATTGACGAACTCGAAAAATTCCAGTTGCATCTGAAAGTAGAAACTTGCCCGATTACAATGGTGTGTTTACTTTTCCCCTAGGCCATTCCAGTTATTGGTTTCGAGTATCGGACTTGCGAAAATTTTGATGATTTCTCAACCATTCTTTACTTCAAGCTCCCATATCTCGCGAACGGATTGACGAACTCGAGAAATTCCTGTTGCATCTGAAAGTAGAAGCTCGCCCGATTGCAATGGTGTATGTACTTTTCCCCTAGGCCATTGTAGCTATTGGTTTCGAGTACCAGACTTGCGAAAATTTTCATGGTTTCTCAACCATTCCTTAACTTCAAACTCCCATATCTCGCGAACGGATTGACGAACTCGAAGAATTCCTGTTGCATCTGAAAGTAGAAACTTGCCTGATTACAATGGTGTGTGTACTTTTCCCCTAGGCCATTCCAGTTATTGGTTTCGAGTATCAGACTTGCGAAAATTCTGATGATTTCTCAACCATTCCTTAACTTCAAGCTCCCATATCTCGCGAACGGATTGACGAACTCGAGAAATTCCTCTTGCATCTGAAAGTAGAAACTTGCCTGATTACAATGGTGTGTGTACTTTTCCCCTCGGCCATTCCAGTTATTGGTTTCGAGTATCAGACTTGCGAAAATTCTGATGATTTCTCAACCATTCCTTAACTTCAAGCTCCCATATCTCGCGAACGGATTGACGAACTCGAAAAATTCCTGTTGCATCTGAAAGCAGATACTCGCCCGATTACAACGGTCTGAGTATTTGTCCCCTAGGCCATTGTAGTTATTGGTTTCGAGTATCAGACTTGCGAAAACTTCAATGGTTTCTCAACCATTCCTTAACTTCTAACTCCCATATCTCGCGAACGGATTGACGAACTCCAGATATTCCTGTTGCATCTGAAAGTAGAAAGTCGCCCGATTACCACGGTATCTGTATTTTTGCCCTAGGCAATAGTAGTTATTGGTTTCGAGTATCAGACTTGCGAAAATTTTGATGGTTTCTCAACCATTCCTTAACTTCAAACTCCCATATCTCGCGAATGGATTGACGAACTCGAGAAATTCCTGTTGCATCTGAAAGTAGAAGCTCGCCCGATTACAATGGTGTATGTACTTTTCCCCTAGGCCATTGCAGTTATTGGTTTCGAGTACCAGACGTGCGAAAATTTTGATGGTTTCTCAACCATTCCTTAACTTCAAACTCCCATATCTCGCGAACGGATTGACGAACTCGAAAAATTCCTGTTGCATCTGAAAGCAGACACTCGCCCGATTACAACGGTCTGAGTATTTCTCCCCTAGGCCATTGTAGATATTGGTTTCGAGTATCAGACTTGCGAAAATTTTGATGGTTTCTCAACCATTCCTTAACTTCTAAGTCCCATATCTCGCGAACGGATTGACGAACTCCAGATATTCCTGTTGCATGTGAAAGTAGAAAGTCGCCCGATTACAACGGTATGTGTATTTTTGCCCTACGCAATAGTAGTTATTGGTTTCGAGTATCAGACTTGCGAAAATTTTGATGGTTCCTCAACCATTCCCTAACTTCAAACTCCCATATCTCGCGAACGGATTGACGAACTCCAGATATTCCTGTTGCATCTGAAAGTAGAAAGTCGCCCGATTACCACGTTATCTGTATTTTTGCCCTAGGCAATAGTAGTTATTGGTTTCGAGTATCAGACTTGCGAAAATTTTGATGGTTTCTCAACCATTCCTTAACTTCAAACTCGCATATCTCAGGAACGGATTGACGAACTCGCGAAATTCCTGTTGAATCTGAAAGCAGAAGCTCGCCCGATTACAACGGTATGTGTATTTTCGCCCTAGACCATAGTAGATATTGGTTTCGAGTATCAGATTCCGAAATTTTGATGGTTTCTCGATCATTCCTTAACTTCAAACTCCCATATCTCGCCAACGGATTGACGAACTCGAAAAATTCCAGTTGCATCTGAAAGTAGAAACTTGCCCGATTACAATGGTGTGTTTACTTTTCCCCTAGGCCATTCCAGTTATTGGTTTCGAGTATCGGACTTGCGAAAATTTTGATGATTTCTCAACCATTCTTTACTTCAAGCTCCCATATCTCGCGAACGGATTGACGAACTCGAGAAATTCCTGTTGCATCTGAAAGTAGAAGCTCGCCCGATTGCAATGGTGTATGTACTTTTCCCCTAGGCCATTGTAGCTATTGGTTTCGAGTACCAGACTTGCGAAAATTTTCATGGTTTCTCAACCATTCCTTAACTTCAAACTCCCATATCTCGCGAACGGATTGACGAACTCGAAGAATTCCTGTTGCATCTGAAAGTAGAAACTTGCCTGATTACAATGGTGTGTGTACTTTTCCCCTAGGCCATTCCAGTTATTGGTTTCGAGTATCAGACTTGCGAAAATTCTGATGATTTCTCAACCATTCCTTAACTTCAAGCTCCCATATCTCGCGAACGGATTGACGAACTCGAGAAATTCCTCTTGCATCTGAAAGTAGAAACTTGCCTGATTACAATGGTGTGTGTACTTTTCCCCTAGGCCATTCCAGTTATTGGTTTCGAGTATCAGACTTGCGAAAATTCTGATGATTTCTCAACCATTCCTTAACTTCAAGCTCCCATATCTCGCGAACGGATTGACGAACTCGAAAAATTCCTGTTGCATCTGAAAGCAGATACTCGCCCGATTACAACGGTCTGAGTATTTCTCCCCTAGGCCATTGTAGTTATTGGTTTCGAGTATCAGACTTGCGAAAACTTCAATGGTTTCTCAACCATTCCTTAACTTCTAACTCCCATATCTCGCGAACGGATTGACGAACTCCAGATATTCCTGTTGCATCTGAAAGTAGAAAGTCGCCCGATTACCACGGTATCTGTATTTTTGCCCTAGGCAATAGTAGTTATTGGTTTCGAGTATCAGACTTGCGAAAATTTTGATGGTTTCTCAACCATTCCTTAACTTCAAACTCCCATATCTCGCGAATGGATTGACGAACTCGAGAAATTCCTGTTGCATCTGAAAGTAGAAGCTCGCCCGATTACAATGGTGTATGTACTTTTCCCCTAGGCCATTGCAGTTATTGGTTTCGAGTACCAGACGTGCGAAAATTTTGATGGTTTCTCAACCATTCCTTAACTTCAAACTCCCATATCTCGCGAACGGATTGACGAACTCGAAAAATTCCTGTTGCATCTGAAAGCAGATACTCGCCCGATTACAACGGTCTGAGTATTTCTCCCCTAGGCCATTGTAGATATTGGTTTCGAGTATCAGACTTGCGAAAATTTTGATGGTTTCTCAACCATTCCTTAACTTCTAAGTCCCATATCTCGCGAACGGATTGACGAACTCCAGATATTCCTGTTGCATGTGAAAGTAGAAAGTCGCCCGATTACAACGGTATGTGTATTTTTGCCCTACGCAATAGTAGTTATTGGTTTCGAGTATCAGACTTGCGAAAATTTTGATGGTTCCTCAACCATTCCTTAACTTCAACCTCCCATAGCTCGCGATCGGATTGACGAACTCGAGAAATTCCTGTTCCATCTGAAAGTAGAAGCTCGCCCAATTACAATGGTGTGTGTGCTTTACCCCTAGGCCATTCCAGTTATAGGTTTCGAGTATCAGACCACCGAAAATTTTGACGGCTTCTCAACCATTACTTAACTTCGACTCCCATATCTCGCGAACGGATTGACGAACTCGAGAAATTCCTGTTGCATCTGAAAGTAGAAACTCGCCCGATTGCAACGGTATGTGTTCTTTTCCCCTAGGCAATAGTAGTTATTGGTTTCGAGTATCAGACTTGCGAAAATTTTGATGGTTTCTCAACCATTCCTTAACTTCAAACTCCCATATCTCGCGAATGGATTGACGAACTCGAGAAATTCCTTTTGCATCTGAAAGTAGAAGCTCGCCCGATTACAATGGTGTATGTACTTTTCCCCTAGGCCATTGTAGTTATTGGTTTCGAGTACCAGACGTGCGAAAATTCTGATGGTTTCTCAACCATTCCTTAACTTCAAACTCCCATATCTCGCGAACGGATTGACGAACTCGAAAAATTCCTGTTGCATCTGAAAGCAGAAACTCTCCCGATTACAACGCTATGTGTATTTTTGCCCTGGACCATAGTAGTTATTGGTTTCGAGTATCAGATTCCGTAAATTTTGATGGTTTCTCAACCATTCCTTAACTTCGACCTCCCATATCTCGCGATCGGATTGACGAACTCGAGAAATTCCTGTTGCATCTGAAAGTAGAAACTCGCCCGATTACAACGGTATGTGTATTTTCGCCCTAGACCATAGTAGTTATTGGTTTCGAGTATCAGATGCCGAAAATTTTGATGGTTTCTCGACCATTCCTTAACTTCAAACTCCCATATCTCGCGAACGGATTGACGAACTCGAGATATTCCTGTTGAATCTGAAAGCAGAAACTCGCCCGATTACAACGGTATGTGAATTTTTCCAGTAGGCCATTGTGGTTATTGGTTTCGAGTATCAGACTTGCGAAAATTTTGATGGTTTCTCAACCATTCCTCAATTTCAAGCTCGCAGATCTCGCGAACGGATTGAAGAACTCGAGAAATTCCTGTTGCATCTGAAAGTAGAAGCTCGCCCGATTACAATGGTGTGTGTACTTTTCCCCTAGGCCATTGTAGTTATTGGTTTCGAGTACCAGACGTGCGAAAATTTTGATGGTTTCTCAACCATTCCTTAACTTCAAACTCCCATATCTCGCGAACGGATTGACGAACTCGAAAAATTCCTGTTGCATCTGAAAGCAGATACTCGCCCGATTACAACGGTCTGAGTATTTCTCGCCTAGGCCATTGTAGATATTGGTTTCGAGTATCAGACTTGCGAAAATTTTGATGGTTTCTCAACCATTCCTTAACTTCTAACTCCCATATCTCGCGAACGGATTGACGAACTCCAGATATTCCTGTTGCATGTGAAAGTAGAAAGTCGCCCGATTACAACGGTATGTGTATTTTTGCCCTACGCAATAGTAGTTATTGGTTTCGAGTATCAGACTTGCGAAAATTTTGATGGTTCCTCAACCATTCCTTAACTTCAAACTCCCATATCTCGCGAACGGATTGACGAACTCCAGATATTCCTGTTGCATCTGAAAGTAGAAAGTCGCCCGATTACCACGGTACCTGTATTTTTGCCCTAGGCAATAGTAGTTATTGGTTTCGAGTATCAGACTTGCGAAAATTTTGATGGTTACTCAACCATTTCTTAACTTCAACCTCCCATAGCTCGCGATCGGATTGACGAACTCGAGAAATTCCTGTTCCATCTGAAAGTAGAAGCTCGCCCGATTACAATGGTGTGTGTGCTTTACCCCTAGGCCATTCCAGTTATAGGTTTCGAGTATCAGACCACCGAAAATTTTGACGGCTTCTCAACCATTACTTAACTTCGAACTCCCATATCTCGCGAACGGATTGACGAACTCGAAAAATTCCTGTTGCATCTGAAAGTAGAAACTCGCCCGATTGCAACGGTATGTGTTCTTTTCCCCTAGGCCATTCCAGTTATTCGTTTCTAGCATCAGAATTGCGAAAATTTTGATGGTTTCTCAACCGTCTCTTAACTCCAAACTCCCATATCTCGCGAACGGATTGACGAACTCGAGAAATTCCTGTTGCATCTGAAAGTAGAAGCTTGCCCGATTACAATGGTGTGTGTACTTTTCCCCTAGGCCATTGTAGTTATTTGTTTCGAGTACCAGACTGGCGAAAATTTTAATGGTTTCTCAACCATTCCTTAACTTCAAACTCGCATATCTCAGGAACGGATTGACGAACTCGCGAAATTCCTGTTTTATCTGAAAGTAGAAACTCGCCCGATTACAAGGGTATGTGTATTTTCCCCCTAGGCAATTGTAGTTATTGGTTTCGAGTATCAGACTTGCGTAAATTTTGATGGTTTCTCAACCATTCCTCAATTTCAAACTCGCATATATCGCGAATGGAATGACGAACTCGAGAAATTCCTGTTGAATCTGAAAGCAGAAACTCGCCCGATTACAACGGTTTGTGAATTTTTCCCCTAGGCCATTGTAGTTATTGATTTCGAGTATCAGACTTGCGAAAGTTTTGATGGTTTCTCAACCATTCCTCAATTTCAAACTCGCATATATCGCGAATGGAATGACGAACTCGAGAAATTCCTGTTGAATCTGAAAGCAGAAACTCGCCCGATTACAACGGTTTGTGAATTTTTCCCCTAGGCCATTGTTGTTATTGGTTTCGAGTATCAGATTCCGAAAATTTTGATGGTTTCTCAACCATTCCTTAACTTCAACCTCCCATATCTCGCGATCGGATTGACGGACTCGAGAAATTCCTGTTGCATCTGAAAGTAGAAATTCGCCCGATTACAACGGTATGTGTATTTTCGCCCTAGACCATAGTAGTTATTGGTTCCGAGTATCAGATGCCGAAAATTTTGATGGTTTCTCGACCATTCCTTAACTTCAAACTCCCATATCTCGCGAACGGATTGACGAACTCGAGATATTCCTGTTGCATCTGAATGTAGAAACTCGCCCGGTTGCAACGGTATGTGTTCTTTTCCCCTAGGCCATTCCAGTTATTCGTTTCTAGCATCAGAATTGCGAAAATTTTGATGGTTTCTCAACCGTCTCTTAACTCCAAACTCCCATATCTCGCGAACGGATTGACGAACTCGAGAAATTCCTGTTGCATCTGAAAGTAGAAACTCGCCCGATTGCAACGGTATGTGTTCTTTTCCCCTAGGCCATTCCAGTTATTCGTTTCTAGCACCAGAATTGCGAAAATATTGATGGTTTCTCAACCGTTTCTTAACTCCAAACTCCCATATCTCGCGAACGGATTGACGAACTCGAGAAATTCCTGTTGCATCTGAAAGTAGAAGCTCGCCCGATTACAATGGTGTGTGTACTTTTCCCCTAGGCCATTGTAGTTATTGGTTTCGAGTACCAGACTTGCGAAAATTTTGATGGTTTCTCAACCATTCCTTAACTTCAAACTCCCATATCTCGCGAACGGATTGACGAACTCGAAGAATTCCTGTTGCATCTGAAAGCATATACTCGCCCGATCACAACGGTCTGTGTATTTCTCCCCTAGGCCATTGTAGTTATTGGTTGCGATATCAGACATGCGAAAATTTTGATGGTTTCTCAACCATTCCTTAATTTCAAACTCGCATATCTCGCGAACGGATTGACGAACTCGAGAAATTCCTGTTGCATCTGAAAGCAGAAACTCTCCCGATTACAACGGTATGTGTATTTTTGCCCTGGACCATAGTAGTTATTGGTTTCGAATATTAGATTCCGAAAATTTTGATGGTTTCTCAACCATTCCTTAACTTCAACCGCCCATATCTCACGAACGGATTGACGAACTCAAGATATTCCTGTTGCATCTGAATGTAGAAACTCGCCCGATTGCAACGGTATGTGTTCTTTTCCCCTAGGCCATTCCAGTTATTCGTTTCTAGCACCAGAATTGCGAAAATATTGATGGTTTCTCAACCATTCCTTAACTTCAAACTCGCATATCTCAGGAACGGATTGACGAACTCGCGAAATTCCTGTTTTATCTGAAAGTAGAAACTCGCCCGATTACAAGGGTATGGGTATTTTCGCCCTAGACCATGGTAGTTATTGGTTTCGAGTATCAGATTCCGAAAATTTTGATGGTTTCTCGACCATTCCTTAACTTCAAACTCCCATATCTCGCGAACGGATTGACGAACTCGAGAAATTCCTGTTGCATCTGAAGGTAGAAGCTCGCCCGATTACAATGGTGTGTGTGCTTTACCCCTAGGCCATTCCAGTTATTTGTTTCGAGTATCAGACCACCGAAAATTTTGACGGTTTCTCAACCATTACTTAACTTCGAACTCCCATATCTCGCGAACGGATTGACGAACTCGAGATATTCCTGTTGCATCTGAATGTAGAAACTCTCCCGATTGCAACGGTATGTGTTCTTTTCCCCTAGGCCATTCCAGTTATTCGTTTCTAGCATCAGAATTGCGAAAATTTTGATGGTTTCTCAACCGTCTCTTAACTCCAAACTCCCATATCTCGCGAACGGATTGACGAACTCGAGAAATTCCTGTTGCATCTGAAAGTAGAAACTCGCCCGATTACAACGGTATGTGTATTTCTGCCCTAGGCCATAGTAGTTATTGGTTTGGAGTATCAGACTTGCGAAAATTTTGATGGTTTCTCAATTATTCCTTAACTTCAAACTCACATATCTCGCGAACGGATTGACGAACTCGATTATTTCCTGTTGCATCTGAAAGTAGAAAGTCGACCGATTACAATGGTGTGTGTACTTTTCCCCTAGGTCATTCCAGTTATTCGTTTCTAGCATCTGAATTGCGAGAATTTTGATGGTTTCTCAACCATTCCTCAACTTCAAACTCCCATATCTCGCGAACGGATTGACGAACTCGAGAAATTCCTGTTGCATCTGAAAGTAGAAACTCGCCCGATTACAAAGATATGTGTATTTTTGCCCTAGGCCATTGTAGTTATTGGTTTCGAGTATCAGACCTTCGAAAATTTTGATGGTTTCTCAAGCATTCCTTAACTTGCTGCGCGTTTGTGGGCTGGACGACTCGGTCACTCGGGAGGAGGTGACCGGGGCGCTGGCCCAAGCCGGTGGCTGCTCTGAGGGGGACATCCGGACCGGGGAGGTCCGGCGGTCCTCCTCCGGCCTGGGAGCGGTGTGGGCACGGTGCCCTCTTCCGGCTGCCCGGAAGTTAGAAGTAGTCGGGAGGATCGTGGTGGGGTGGGTATCGGCGAGGATCGAGGTCCTCGCCCAACGCCCACTCCAGTGCTACCGCTGCCTGGAGACGGGCCATGTCAGGCAGCGGTGCACCTCCGCGGTGGACCGCAGCGGTGCTTGTTACCGCTGCGGTGCCGAAGGCCACCGCGCGAGCCACTGCGCGGCGGCCCCCAAGTGCCCGCTGTGTGCGGACATGGGGAGACCCGCCGCGCACCGAATGGGGGGGAAGCAGTGTACCCCCCCATCCCGACGAGGGCAGAGGAGGGGGGCGCCGGGGCCGCTCCCGGCGCCGGTGAGAGTAGCCCGAGCTGCGAGCGCCGAGGCGCCCGCGGACCTGGCCGCGACCGCCGCGACGGCCGCAAAGAAGGGGTCGGAGGCGGCGGCGGCGTTGATGTCCGCGATGGAGGTGGACATTGGCCCCGCCGCCGTCCTCACGGAGGTGCCACCAGGAGGCGGTGAGGAGGCCATCAATTAATGGCTCCCCGCCTCCTCCTGCAGGCCAACCTCAACCACTGCCGCGCAGCGCAGGACCTAATGTGTCAGACGCTGGCGGAGTGGGGGGGTGGTCTGGCAGTCGCTGCCGAGCCGTACCGCGTCCCCGACCATCCGCATTGGATGGGGGATGCGGACGGCTTGGTGGCGGCTGTGTGGCAGGGCGGTGACGGGTCCCCTCCGTTCTCCTTACTGGAGAGCGGGGCGGGATTCGTCGCCGTCCAGTGGGGGGGGGGGAGTCGCCGTGGTGGGGTGCTACGTTTCGCCCAACTGCGGCCTTGCTGCCTTCGAGCAGTACTTGGCCGGGGTGGGGGCGTGCCTCACAAGGATTGCGCCCCGGCCGGTGCTGGTCCTGGGGGACTTCAATGCCTGGTCTGTGGCATGGGGGTCCCCCAGGACCAATCGAAGGGGCGAGGCTCTGGGCGACTGGGCGGCGGGCTTCGACCTCCGGTTGATTAACCGGGGGTCGGAGCTGACGTGCGTGCGGCGCGGGGGAGGGTCCATAGTGGATTTGACGTTTGGATCCCCCGGCGCCGCGCGTATGGTGTCCGGGTGGGACGTGGTGGTGGGGGAGGAGACATTATCGGACCACCGGTATATCCGTGTGGTCCTGACCGCCACCGAGGCCGCCGCGGCCCCACACCGACACCTCCGCCCGGGAGCGGGTAGCGCCCCACCACGCAGATGGGCGCTTCGGCGCCTTGACAAGGACGTCCTGGTGGCAGCCGCTCTAGCCGAAACCTGGCCTCGACGGGAGACCAGGCTGCCCGACCTGGAGGGGGCCGTGGCTCGGCTCGGGAGCGCCGTCGCGCGCATTTGCGACGCGGCGATGCCCCGGGCCGGGCCGCGGTCTCCTCGTCGGGCGGTGTACTGGTGGTCGGGCGAAATCGGGGAATTGCGGACAGCATGCGTCCGGGCCCGACGCCAGTACACCCGTGCGCGTCGTCGGGCCGGACGGAACGGCGACGACGGCGCGCGGGCGGGGGCGGCGGAACTGTACGAGTCCTATCGGGCGGAAAAGAGGGCTCTGCAGGTCGCCATCAAACGGGCCAAGGCCCAGAGCTGGAAGGAGCTCCTCGAGACCCTCGAGCGGGATCCATGGGGGCGCCCATACCGGATAGTTCTAAATAAACTCCGGCCATGGGCTCCCCCGATCACCGAGAGTCTCGACCCCCAGCTCTTGAGGGACGTGGTCGACACGCTCTTCCCGATCGTGGGGGAGAGCGGGCCACGTCCCTCTGCGGACCCGACCACCTGGTCCGCGGAGCTGGGGGTCTCGGCCGGGGAGCTAGCCGCGGCCATCCGAAGACTCGGGGCGAAGGATACTGCCCCGGGTCCTTCGGGAGTGCCCGGCCGAGTCTGGGTCTTGGCCGCGGACGTCCTGGGTGACGGCCTCCGGGAGCTATTCGACCGCTGCCTGGAGGCCGGGCGATTCCCCTCCGCATGGAAGGTGGCCCGAATGGTCCTCCTCCGGAAAGAGGGTAGGCCCGCGGACTCTCCGTCCGCGTACCGGCCGATTTGCCTGCTCGACGATGTGGGCAAGCTCCTAGAAAGAGTCGTGGCGGCCCGCATCGTCGGGCACCTGTCGCGGGGTGGGCCCGGGCTGGCGGAGTGCCAGTTCGGGTTCCGGGAGGGCCGGTCGACGATCGACGCGATTCGACGCGTCCGCTCCCTCTCGGCCTCGGCGGTCTCCCGGGGTGGGGTGGCATTGGCGGTGTCCTTGGACATCGCCAATGCGTTTAACACCCTACCCTGGGAGGCGATTAGGCGGGGGCTTGAGGAACATCGAGTCCCCGCCTACCTTAGGGCAGTCGTCGAGGACTACCTCCGCGACAGGTGGATCGAGTATCCGGGCCGGTGCGGGACGGAGAGGAGAGCGGTGTACTCCGGGGTTCCGCAGGGGTCGGTGTTAGGACCCCTGCTGTGGAGCCTCGGGTACGACACCGTCCTGCGGGCCGAAGACCTCCCCGACGGCGTCAGTCTGACGTGCTACGCGGACGACACCTTGTTGTTGGCCGTCGGGGGGGACTGGAGGGGGGCTGTTCGGGCCGCCGAGGACGGTGCCCGGCGCGTCGTCTCCCGGATCAGGGGGATCGGTTTGGAGGTGGCTCTCCACAAAACCGAGGTACTCGGGATGTATAGACCCCGGGGAGAGCCGCCTCCCCCCCTGATCCGGGTGGGTGAGACAGACGTCGAGGTGAGGTCTCAGATGAAATATCTGGGACTTCACCTCGACAGCCACTGGCGCTTCGAGGGCCATTTCCGGGCCCTGGCCCCGCGGTTGGAGAGGATAGTTGGCGCTTTGGGCCGTATCCTCCCCAACCTGCGGGGCCCGAGTGACCGGGTTCGCCGCCTCTACGCGGGAATGGTCCACTCGGTGGCCCTATACGGGGCCCCCGTTTGGGCGGGCGACCTGGCCGCCTCCCGGCGCAGCAAGGTATTGCTGCGCCGGGTTCAAAGGCGGCTTGCACTGCGGATCGCCCGGGGGTACCGGACCGTTTCGTATGAGGAGGCGAGCGTCCTGTCAGGGCTACCCCCGGCGGACTTGATCGCGGGCGCGCATGCGGCTTTCTACGAGGGCCGCATGCGCGCCCGCGAGGATGGGGTGGTCCTGGCGGGATGCGAGGTGGAGGCCCTCAGGCGCCAGGCCCGGGAGTCCATGCTGCAGCTTTGGCAGCAGCGGCTGGCCGAGCCGTTGTTCGGCCAGAGGACTGTCCGGGCTATCCGGCCGGTCCTGTTTGAGTGGCTGGGTAGGCGCTTCGGCTCACTCACCTACCGGTTGGTGCAGGTGCTGTCCGGGCACGGATGCTTCGGACAGTACCTGTGCCGGATCGGTGTGGAAGAGGCGGCGCGCTGCTGGCGCTGTCCAGCGGACGAGGACACGGCGCAACACACCCTCGAGGTGTGTCCGGCCTGGGGGGTGGAGCGCCGTGTCCTCACGGCCGTGATTGGGGCGGATCTATCGCTGCCGGGCGTGGTACGGGCCATGCTCGGCAGCGAGACGAAGTGGCGGGCCGTGGCCTCCTTCTGCGAGGAGGTAATCTCGCAGAAGGAGGCCGCGAGCCGCATTCGCGAGAGCGGGAGACCGCGAGCGAGGCCTCGTCCGAGGCCGGGGGCGGGTGGGCCTCCGGAAGGGCCGGGGAGGCCACCCTGAGAGCGGCGGGCGGGGGTGCGTAGCCCTTGAGGCTCGTGCCACCGCCCGTCGTCTGAGGGGTGGGAAGAATAAGGGACGGCGACGCTCTCGAGGGCGGAGAGGCCAGAGCCGCCCTCGGGAGCGTACGAGCCGGGGTGCGGCCGCGCCGACGGCACGGTCCCAGGGCCGTGCCTCCGACGCGGCTATGGGGGCCGTGGGCGGTCGCGAGTGTGGGACTCGGGAGTGGGACGTCGGAGCAGTGTGGCCCTGCTCCGACGTCGGGCGCCAGAGCGCCGAGGAGAAAACAGGGAAGGGAGGGTGAAGTACCCCCTCCCTTCCCTGGAACGGGAGGACACGGGCGCGAGAGCCCTGCACGGGGGAGCACCTGATGTTATGATGTCTTCGGTCCCAGGTGCTCCCCCTGCATAGTGCGAGGATGGCCACCGTGGTGGGTTTTAGTGGGTAGGTCCCGCGCCCGATGGGTTTCCTTCCGGGCGCGGGGAATCCCACACTCCCCCCGCCCCTCCCCAGGCGGCGGGGGGGTCTTTCGAAGATTTCCCCCACGTTAAAAAAAAAAAAAAAAAAAAAAAAAAAGCATTCCTTAACTTCGAACTCCCATATCTCGCGAACGGATTGACGAGCTCGAGAAATTCCTGTTGTATGTAAAAGTAGAAACTCGCCCGATTACAATGGTGTGTGTACCTTTCCCCTAGGCCATTCCAGTTATTGGTTTCGAGTATCACACTTGCGAAAATTTTGATGGCTTCTCAAGCATTCCTTAACTTCAAACTCCCATATCTCGCGAACGGATCGAAGAACTCGAGAATTTCCTATTGCATCTGAAAGCAAAAATTCGCCCGATTACAACGGTATGTGTATTTTTGCCCTAGGCCATAGTAGTCATTGGTTTCGAGTATCAGACTTGCGAATATTTTGATGGTTTCTCAATTATTCCTTAACTTCAAACTCCCATATCTCGCGAACGGATTGACGAACTCGATTATTTCCTGTTGCATCTGAAAGTAGAAAGTCGACCGATTACAACGGTGTGTGTACTTTTCCCCTAGGTCATTCCAGTTATTCGTTTCTAGCATCTGAATTGCGAGAATTTTGATGGTTTCTCAACCATTCCTTAACTTCAAACTCCCATATCTCGCGAACGGATTGACGAGCTCGAGAAGTTCCTGTTGTATGTAAAAGTAGAAACTCGCCCGATTACAATGGTGTGTGTACTTTTCCCCTAGGTCATTCCAGTTATTCGTTTCTAGCATCTGAATTGCGAGAATTTTGATGGTTTCTCAACCATTCCTTAACTTCAAACTCCCATATCTCGCGAACGGATTGACGAACTCGAGAAATTCCTGTTGCATCTGAAAGTAGAACCTCGCCCGATTAGAAAGATATGTGTATTTTTGCCCTAGGCCATTGTAGTTATTGGTTTCGAGTATCAGACCTTCGAAAATTTTGATGGTTCCTCAAGCATTCCTTAACTTCAAACTCCCATATCTCGCGAACGGATTGACGAGCTCGAGAAATTCCTGTTGCATCTGAAAGTGGAAAGTCGACCGATTACAATGGTGCGTGTACTTTTCCCCTAGGTCATTCCAGTTATTCATTTCTAGCATCTGAATTGCAAGAATTTTGATGGTCTCTCAACCATTCCTTAATTTCAAACTCCCATATTTCGCGAACGGATTGACGAACTCGAGAAATTCCTGTTGCATCTGAAAGTAGAATCTCGCCCCATTACAATGGTGTGTGTACTTTTCCCCTAGGCCATTCCAGTTACTGGTTTCGAGTATCAGACCAGCGAAAATTTTGATGGTTTCTCAACCATTCCTTACCTTCAACCACCCATATCTCGCGAACGGAATGACGAACTCGAGAAATTCCTGTTGTATGTGAAAGTAGAAACTCGCCCGATTACAATGGTGTGTGTACTTTTCCCTTAGGCCATTCCAGTTATTGGTTTCGAGTATCAGACTTGCGAAAATTTTGATGGTTTCTCAATTTTTCCTTAACTTCAAACTCCCATATCTCGCGAACGGATTGACGAACTCGATTATTTCCAGTTGCATCTGAAAGTAGAAAGTCGACCGATTACAACGGTGTGTGTACTTTTCCCCTAGGTCATTCCAGTTATTCGTTTCTAGCATCTGAATTGCGAGAATTTTGATGGTTTCTCAACCATTCCTTAATTTCAAACTCCCATATCTCGCGAACGGATTGACGAACTCGAGAAATTCCTGTTGCATCTGAAACCAGGAGCTCGTCCGATTACAACGGTATGTGTATTTTTGCCCTAGGCCATAGTAGTTATTGGTTTCGAGTGTCAGACCTTCGAAAATTTTGATGGTTTCTCAAGCATTCCTTAACTTCAAAGTCCCATATCTCGCGAACGGATTGAGGAACTCAATTATTTCCTGTTGCATCTGAATGTAGAAACTCGACCGATTACAATGGTGTGTGTACTTTTCGCCTAGGTAATTCCAGTTATTCGTTTCTAGCATCAGAATTGCGAAAATTTTGATGGTTTCTCAACCATTCCTTACCTTCAAACTCCTATATCTCGCGAACGGATTGACGAACTCGCAAAATTCCTGTTGCATCTGAAAGTAGAAACTCGCCCAATTACAAAGGTATGTGTATTTTACCCCCAGGCCATAGTAGTTATTGGTTTCGAGTATCAGACTTGCGAAAATTGTGATTGTTTCTCAACCATTCCTTAACTTCAAACTCCCATATCTCGCGCACGGATTGACGAACACGAGAAATTCCGGTTGCATCTGGAAGAAGAAACTCTCCCGATTACAACGGTATGTGTATTTTGCCCCTAAGCCTTTGTAGTTATTGGTTTCGGGTATCACACTTGCGAAAATTTTGATGGTTTCCCAACCATTCCTTAATTTCAAACTCCCATATCTCGCGAACGGATTGACGAGCTCGAGAAATTCCTGTTGCATCTGAATATAGAAACTCGCCCGATTACAAAGGTATGTGTATTCTTCCCCTAGGCCTTTGTTGTTATTGGTTTCGAGTATCAGACTTCCGAAAATTTTGATGGTTTCTCAAGCATTCCTTAACTTCAAACTCCCATATCTCGCTAACGGATTGAAGAACTCGAGAAATTCCTGTTGCATCTGAAAGTAGAAACTCGCCCGATTACAACGGTATGTGTATTTCTGCCCTAGGCCATAGTAGTTATTGGTTTGGAGTATCAGACTGGCGAAAATTTTGATGGTTTCTCAATTATTCCTTAACTTCAAACTCACATATCTCGCGAACGGATTGACGAACTCGATTATTTCCTGTTGCATCTGAAAGTAGAAAGTCGACCGATTACAACGGTGTGTGTACTTTTCCCCTAGGTCATTCCAGTTATTCGTTTCTAGCATCTGAATTGCGAGAATTTTGATGGTTTCTCAACCATTCCTCAACTTCAAACTCCCATATCTCGCGAACGGATTGACGAACTCGAGAAATTCCTGTTGCATCTGAAAGTAGAAACTCGCCCGATTACAAAGATATGTGTATTTTTGCCCTAGGCCATTGTAGTTATTGGTTTCGAGTATCAGACCTTCGAAAATTTTGATGGTTTCTCAAGCATTCCTTAACTTCGAACTCCCATATCTCGCGAACGGATTGACGAGCTCGAGAAATTCCTGTTGTATGTAAAAGTAGAAACTCGCCCGATTACAATGGTGTGTGTACCTTTCCCCTAGGCCATCCAGGTATTGGTTTCGAGTATCACACTTGCGAAAATTTTGATGGCTTCTCAAGCATTCCTTAACTTCAAACTCCCATATCTCGCGAACGGATCGAAGAACTCGAGAATTTCCTATTGCATCTGAAAGCAAAAACTCGCCCGATTACAACGGTATGTGTATTTCTGCCCTAGGCCATAGTAGTTATTGGTTTCGAGTATCAGACTTGCGAATATTTTGACTGTTTCTCAATTATTCCTTAACTTCAAACTCCCATATCTCGCGAACGGATTGACGAACTCGATTATTTCCTGTTGCATCTGAAAGTAGAAAGTCGACCGATTACAACGGTGTGTGTACTTTTACCCTAGGTCATTCCAGTTATTCGTTTCTAGCATCTGAATTGCGAGAATTTTGATGGTTTCTCAACCATTCCTTAACTTCAAACTCCCATATCTCGCGAACGGATTGACGAGCTCGAGAAATTCCTGTTGTATGTAAAAGTAGAAACTCGCCCGATTACAATGGTGTGTGTACTTTTCCCCTAGGTCATTCCAGTTATTCGTTTCTAGCATCTGAATTGCGAGAATTTTGATGGTTTCTCAACCATTCCTTAACTTCAAACTCCCATATCTCGCGAACGGATTGACGAACTCGAGAAATTCCTGTTGCATCTGAAAGTAGAACCTCGCCCGATTAGAAAGATATGTGTATTTTTGCCCTAGGCCATTGTAGTTATTGGTTTCGAGTATCAGACCTTCGAAAATTTAGATGGTTTCTCAAGCATTCCTTAACTTCAAACTCCCATATCTCGCGAACGGATTGACGAGCTCGAGAAATTCCTGTTGCATCTGAAAGTGGAAAGTCGACCGATTACAATGGTGCGTGTACTTTTCCCCTAGGTCATTCCAGTTATTCATTTCTAGCATCTGAATTGCGAGAATTTTGATGGTTTCTCAACCATTCCTTAATTTCAAACTCCCATATCTCGCGAACGGATTGACGAACTCGAGAAATTCCTGTTGCATCTGAAAGTAGAATCTCGCCCCATTACAATGGTGTGTGTACTTTTCCCCTAGGCCATTCCAGTTACTGGTTTCGAGTATCAGACCAGCGAAAATTTTGATGGTTTCTCAAGCATTCCTTACCTTCAACCACCCATATCTCGCGAACGGAATGACGAACTCGAGAAATTCCTGTTGTATGTGAAAGTAGAAACTCGCCCGATTACAATGGTGTGTGTACTTTTCCCTTAGGCCATTCCAGTTATTGGTTTCGAGTATCAGACTTGCGAAAATTTTGATGGTTTCTCAATTTTTCCTTAACTTCAAACTCCCATATCTCGCGAACGGATTGACGAACTCGAGAAATTCCTGTTGCATCTGAAACCAGGAGCTCGTCCGATTACAACGGTATGTGTATTTTTGCCCTAGGCCATAGTAGTTATTGGTTTCGAGTGTCCAGACCTTCGAAAATTTTGATGGTTTCTCAAGCACTCCTTAACTTCAAAGTCCCATATCTCGCGAACGGATTGAGGAACTCAATTATTTCCTGTTGCATCTGAATGTAGAAACTCGACCGATTACAATTGGGTGTGTGTACTTTTCGCCTAGGTAATTCCAGTTATTCGTTTTCTAGCATCAGAATTGCGAAAATTTTGATGGTTTCTCAACCATTCCTTATCTTAAACTCCTATATCTCGCGAACGGATTGACGAACTCGCAAAATTCCTGTTGCATCTGAAAGTAGAAACTCGCCCAATTACAAAGGTATGTGTATTTTTCCCCCAGGCCATAGTAGTTATTGGTTCGAGTATCAGACTTGCGAAAATTGTGATTGTTTCTCAACCATTCCTTAACTTCAAACTCCCATAGCTCGCGCACGGATTGACGAACACGAGAAATTCCGGTTGCATCTGCAAGAAGAAACTCTCCCGATTACAACGGTATGTGTATTTTTCCCCTAAGCTTTGTAGTTATTGGTTTCGGGTATCAGACTTGCGAAAATTTTGATGGTTTCCCCAACCATTCCTTAATTTCAAACTCCCATATCTCGCGAACGGATTGACGAGCTCGAGAAATTCCTGTTGCATCTGAATATAGAAACTCGCCCGATTACAAAGGTATGTGTATTTTTCCCCTAGGCCTTTGTTGTTATTGGTTTCGAGTATCAGACTTCCGAAAATTTTGATGTTCTCTCAAGCATTCCTTAACTTCAAACTCCCATATCTCGCTAACGGATTGAAGAACTCGAGAATTTCCTATTGCATCTGAAAGCAAAAACTCGCCTGATTACAACGGTATGTGTATTTCTGCCCTAGGCCATAGTAGTTATTGGTTTGGAGTATCAGACTGGCGAAAATTTTGATGGTTTCTCAAGCATTCCTTAACTTCAAACTACCATATCTCGCGAACGGATTGAAGAACTCGATTATTCCCTGTTGCATCTGAAAGTAGAAACTCGACCGATTACAACGGTGTGTGTACTTTTCCGCTAGGTCATTCCAGTTACTCGTTTCTAGCATCAGAATTGCGAAAATTTTGATGGCTTCTTAACCATTCCTTAACTTCAAACTCCCATATCTCGCGAACGGATTGACGAACTCGAGAAATTCCTGTTGCATCTGAAAGAAGAATCTCGTCCCATTACAGGGGTGTGTGTACTTTCCCCCTAGGCCATTCCAGTTATTGGTTTCGAGTATCAGACCAGCGAAAATTTTGATGGTTTCTCAACCGATCCTTAATTTCAAACTCCCATATCTCGCGAACGGATGGACGAACTCGAGAAATTCCTGTTGCATCTGAAAGCAGAATCTCGCCCTATTACAATGGTGTGTGTACTTTTCCCCTAGGCCATTCCAGTTATTGGTTTCGAGTATCAGACCAGCGAAAATTTTGATGGTTTCTCAACCATTCCTTAACTTCAAACTCCCATATCTCGCGATCGGATTGACGAACTCGAGAAATTCCTGTTGCATCTGAAAGTAGAAACTCGCCCGATGACAAAGATATGTGTATTTTTCCCCTAGGCCATATTAGTTATTGGTTTCGAGTATCAGACCAGCGAAAATTTTGATGGTTTCTCAACCATTCCTTATTTTCAAACTCCCATATCTCGCGAACGGATTGACGAACTCGAGGAATTCCTGTTGCATCTGCAAGTAGAAACTCGCCCCATTACAATGGTGTGTGTACTTTTCCCCTAGGCCATTCCAGTTATTGGTTTCGAGTATCACACTTGCGAAAATTTTGATGGTTTGCCAACCATTCCTTAACTTCAAACTCCCATATCTCGCGAACAGATTGACGAACTCGAGAAATTCCTGTTGCATCTGAATATAGAAACACGTCCGATTACAACGGAATGCGTATTTTTCCCCTAGGCCATTCCAGTTATTGGTTTCGAGTATCAGACTTGCGAAAATTTTGATGGTTTCTCAAGCATTCCTTAACTTCACACTACCATATCTCGCGAACGGATTGAAGAACTCGATTATTTCCTGTTGCATCTGAAAGTAGGAACTCGACCGATTACAATGGTGTGTGTACTTTTCCCCTAGGTCATTCCAGGTATTCGTTTCTAGCATCAGAATTGCGACAATTTTGATGGCTTCTCAACCATTCCTTAACTTCAAACTCCCATATCTCGCGAACGGATTGAGGAACACGAGAAATTCCGGTTGCATCTGGAAGAAGAAACTCTCCCGATTTCAACGGTCTGTGTATTTTCCCCTAAGCCTTTGTAGTTATTGGTTTCGAGTATCGGACTTGCGAAAATTTTGATGGTTTCTCAACCGTTCCTTAACTTCAAACTCCCATATCTCGCGAACGGATTGACGAACTCGAGAAATTCCTGTTGCATATGAAAGTAGAAAGTCGACCGAGTACAATGGTGTATGTACTTTCCCCTAGGTCATTCCAGTTACTCGTTTCTAGCATCTGACTTGCGAGAATTTTGATGGTTTCTCAACCATTCCTTAACTTCAAACTCCCATATCTCGCGAACGGATTGACGAACACGAGAAATTCCTGTTGCATCTGAAAGTAGAAACGCGCCCGATTACAAAGATATGTGTATTTTTCCCCTAGGCCATAGTAGTTATTGGTTTCGAGTATCAGACTTGCGAAAATTGTGATGGTCTCTCAACCATTCCTTATTTTCAAACTCCCATATCTCGCGCACGGATTGACAAGCTCGAGAAATTCCTGTTGCATCTGAACATAGAAACACGTCCGATTACAACGGTATGCGTATTGTTCCCCTAGGCCATTCCAGTTATTGGTTTCGAGTATCAGACTTGCGAAAATTTTGATGGTTTCTCAAGCATTCCTTAACTTCACACTACCATATCTCGCGAACGGATTGAAGAACTCGATTATTTCCTGTTGCATCTGAAAGTAGAAACTCGACCGATTACAATGGTTTGTGTACTTTTCCCCTAGGCCATTCCAGTTATTGGTTTCGAGTATCAGACCAGCGAAAATTTTGACGGTTTCTCAACCATTCCTTTCATTCAAACACCCATATCTCGCGAACGGAATGACGAACTCGAGAAATTCCTGTTGTATGTAAAAGTAGAAACTCGCCCGATTGCAATGGTGTGTGTACCTTTCTCCTAGGCCATTCCAGTTATTGATTTCGAGTATCAGACTTGCGAAAATTTTGATGGTTTCTCAACCATTCCTTAACTTCTAACTCCCATATCTCGCGAACGGATTGACGAACTCCAGATATTCCTGTTGCATCTGAAAGTAGAAAGTCGCCCGATTACAACGGTATCTGTATTTTTGCCCTAGGCAATAGTAGTTATTGGTTTCGAGTATCAGATTTGCGAAAATTTTGATGGTTTCTCAACCATTCCTTAACTTCAAACTCCCATATCTCGCGAACGGATTGACGAACTCGAGATATTCCTGTTGCATCTGAAAGTAGAAAGTCGCCCGATTATAACGGTATGTGTACTTTTCCCCTAGGCCATTCCAGTTATTGGTTTCGAGTATCAGATTTGCGAAAATTTTGATGGATTCTCAACCATTCCTTAATTTCAAATTCCCATATCTCGCGAACGGATGGACGAACTCGAGAAATTCCTGTTGCATCTGAAAGCAGAATCTCGCCCTATTACAATGGTGTGTGTACTTTTCCCCTAGGCCATTCCAGTTATTGGTTTCGAGTATCAGACCAGCGAAAATTTTGATGGTTTCTCAACCATTCCTTAACTTCAAACTCCCATATCTCGCGAACGGATTGACGAACACGAGAAATTCCGGTTGCATCTGGAAGAAGAAACTCTCCCGATTTCAACGGTATGTGTGTTTTTCCCCTAAGCCTTTGTAGTTATTGGTTTCGAGTATCAGACTTGCGAAAATTATGATGGTTTCTCAACCGTTCCTTAATTTCAAACTCCCATATCTCGCGAACGGATTGACGAACTCGAGAAATTCCTGTTGCATATGAAAGTAGAAAGTCGACCGAGTACAATGGTGTGTGTACTTTTCCCCTAGGTCATTCCAGTTATTCGTTTCTAGCATCTGAATTGCGAGAATTTTGATGGTTTCTCAACCATTCCTTAACTTCAAACTCCCATATCTCGCGAACGGATTGACGAACACGAGAAATTCCTGTTGCATCTGAAAGTAGAAACGCGCCCGATTACAAAGATATGTGTATTTTTCCCCTAGGCCATAGTAGTTATTGGTTTCGAGTATCAGAATTGCGAAAATTTTGATGGTTTCTCAACCGTCTCTTAACTCCAAGCTCCCATATCTCGCGAACGGATTGACGAGCTCGAGAAATTCCTGTTGCATCTGAAAGCAGAAACTCTCCCGATTACAACGGTATGTGTATTTTTGCCCTGGACCATAGTTGTTATTCGTTTCGAGTATCAGATTCCGAAAATTTTGATGGTTTCTCAACCATTCCTTAACTTCAACCTCCCATATCTCGCGATCGGATTGACGAACTCGAGAAATTCCTGTTGCATCTGAAAGTAGAAGCTCGCCCGATTACAATGGTGTGTGTGCTTTACCCCTAGGCCATTCCAGTTATAGGTTTCGAGTATCAGACCACCGAAAATTTTGACGGCTTCTCAACCATTACTTAACTTCGAACTCCCATATCTCGCGAACGGATTGACGAACTCGAGATATTCCTGTTGCATCTGAATGTAGAAACTCGCCCGATTGCAACGGTATGTGTTCTTTTCCCCTAGGCCATTCCAGTTATTCGTTTCTAGCATCAGAATTGCGAAAATTTTGATGGTTTCTCAACCGTCTCTTAACTCCAAGCTCCCATATCTCGCGAACGGATTGACGAACTCGAGAAATTCCTGTTGCATCTGAAAGTAGAAGCTCGCCCGATTACAATGGTGTGTGTACTCTTCCCCTAGGCAATTGTAGTTATTGGTTTCGAGTACCAGACTTGCGAAAATTTTGATGGTTTCTCAACCATTCCTTAATTTCAAACTCCCATATCTCGCGAACGGATTGACGAACTCGAAAAACTCCTGTTGCATCTGAAAGCAGATACTCGCCCGATTACAACGGTCTGTGTATTTCTCCCCTAGGCCATTGTAGTTATTGTTTGCGAGTATCAGACTTGCGAAAATTTTGATGGTTTCTCAACCATTCCTTAACTTCAAACTCGCATATCTCGCGAACGGAATGACGAACTCGAGAAATTCCTGTTGAATCTGAAAGCATAAACTCGCCCGATTACAACGGTATGTGAATTTTTCCCCTAGGCTATTGTAGTTATTGGTTTCGAGTATCAGACTTGCGAAAATTTTGATGGTTTCTCAACCATTCCTCAATTTCAAACTCGCATATCTCGCGAACGGATTGACGAACTCGAGAAATTCCTGTTGCATCTGAAAGTAGGAACTCGCCCGATTACAACGGTATGTGTATTTTTGCCCTGGACCATAGTAGTTATTGGTTTCGAGTATCAGATTCCGAAAATTTTGATGGTTTCTCAACCATTCCTTAACTTCAACCTCCCATATCTCGCGATCGGATTGACGAACTCGAGAAATTCCTGTTGCATCTGAAAGCAGAAACTCTCCCGATTACAACGGTATGTGTATTTTTGCCCTGGACCATAGTAGTTATTGGTTTCGAGTATCAGATTCCGAAAATTTTGATGGTTTCTCAACCATTCCTTAACTTCAACCTCCCATATCTCGCGATCGGATTGACGAACTCGAGAAATTCCTGTTGCATCTGAAAGTAGAAACTCGCCCGATTACAACGGTATGGGTATTTTCGCCCTAGACCATAGTAGTTACTGGTTTCGAGTATCAGATTCCGAAAATTTTGACGGTTTCTCGACCATTCCTTAACTTCAAACTCCCATATCTCGCGAACGGATTGCCGAACTCGAGAAATTCCTGTTGCATCTGAAGGTAGAAGCTCGCCCGATTACAATGGTGTGTGTAGTTTACCCCTAGGCCATTCCAGTTATAGATTTCGAGTATCAGACCACCGAAAATTTTGACGGTTACTCAACCATTACTTAACTTCGAACTCCCATATCTCGCGAACGGATTGACGAACTCGAGATATTCCTGTTGCATCTGAATGTAGAAACTCGCCCGATTGCAACGGTATGTGTTCTTTTCCCCTAGGCCATTCCAGTTATTCGTTTCTAGCATCAGAATTGCGAAAATTTTGATGGTTTCTCAACCGTCTCTTAACTCCAAACTCCCATATCTCGCGAACGGATTGACGAACTCGAGAAATTCCTGTTGCATCTGAAAGTAGAAACTCGCCCGATTGCAACGGTATGTGTTCCTTTCCCCTAGGCCATTCCAGTTATTCGATTCTAGCATCCGAATTGCGAAAATTTTGATAGTTTCTCAACCGTCTCTTAACTCCAAACTCCCATATCTCGCGAACGGATTGACGAACTCGATTTTTTCCTGTTACATCTGAAAGTAGAAAGTCGACCGACTACAATGGTGTGTGTACTTTTCCCCTAGGTCATTCCAGTTATTCGTTTCTAGCATCTGAAATGCGAGAATTTTGATGGTTTCTCAACCATTCCTTAACTTCAAACTCCCATATCTCGCGAACGGATTGAAGAACTCGAGAATTTCTTATTGCATCTGAAAGCAAAAACTCGCCCGATTACAACGGTATGTGTATTTTTGCCCTAGGCCATAGTAGTTATTGGTTTCGAGTATCCGACCTTCGAAAATTTTGATGGTTTCTCAAGCATTCCTTAACTTCAAACTCCCATATCTCGCGAACGGATTGACGAACTCGAGAAATTCCTGTTGCATCTGAAAGTAGAATCTCGCCCCATTACAACGGTGTGTGTACTTTTCCCCTAGGCCATTCCAGTTACTGGTTTCGATTATCAGACCAGCGAAAATTTTGATGGTTTCTCAACCATTCCTTACCTTCAACCACCCATATCTCGCGAACGTAATGACGAACTCGAGAAATTCCTGTTGTATGTGAAAGTAGAAACTCGCCCGATTACAATGGTGTGTTTACTTTTCCCTTAGGCCATTCCAGTTATTGGTTTCGAGTATCAGACTTGCGAAAATTTTGATGGTTTCTCAATTTTTCCTTAACTTCAAACTCCCATATCTCGCGAACGGATTGACGAACTCGATTATTTCCAGTTGCATCTGAAAGTAGAAAGTCGACCGATTACAACGGTGTGTGTCTTTTCCCCCCAGGCCATAGTAGTTATTGATTTCGAGTATCAGACTTGCGAAAATTGTGATTGTTTCTCAACCATTCCTTAACTTCAAACTCCCATATCTCGCGCACGGATTGACGAACTCGAGAAATTCCTGTTGCATCTGAAAGTAGAAACTCGCCCGATTACAACGGTATGTGTATTTTTCCCCTAAGCCTTTGTAGTTATTGGTTTCGGGTATCAGACTTGCAAAAATTTTGATGGTTTCTCAACCATTCCTTAATTTCAAACTCCCATATCTCGCGAACGGATTGACGAGCTCGAGAAATTCCTGTTGCATCTGAATATAGAAACTCGCCCGATTACAAAGGTATGTGTATTTTTCCCCTAGGCCTTTGTTGTTATTGGTTTCGAGTATCAGACTTCCGAAAATTTTGATGGTTTCTCAAGCATTCCTTAACTTCAAAATCCCATATCTCGCGAACGGATTGACGAGCTCGAGAAATTCCTGTTGCATCTGAAAGTAGAATCTCCCCCCATTACAATGGTGTGTGTACTTTTCCCCTAGGTCATTCCAGTTATTCGTTTCTAGCATCTGAAATGCGAGAATTTTGATGGTTTCTCAACCATTCCTTAAATTCAAACTCCCATATCTCGCGAACGGATTGACGAACTCGAGAAATTACTGTTGCATCTGAAAGTAGAAACTCGTCCGATTACAACGGTATGCGTATTTTGCCCCTAGGCCATTCCAGTTATTGGTTTCGAGTATCAGACTTGCGAAAATTTTGATGGTTTCTCAAGCATTCCTTAACTTCAAACTACCATATCTCGCGAACGGATTGAAGAACTCGATTGTTTCCTGTTGCATCTGAATGTAGAAACTCGACCGATTACAATGGTGTGTGTACTTTTCCCCTAGGTAATTCCAGTTATTCGTTTCTAGTATGAGAATTGCGAAAATTTTGATGGTTTCTCAACCATTCCTTAACTTCAAACTCCCATATCTCGCGAACGGATTGACGAACTCGAGAAATTCCTGTTGCATCTGAAAGTAGAATCTCGCCCGATTACAAAGATATGTGTATTTTTCCCCTAGGCCATAGTAGTTATTGGTTTCGAGTATCAGAATTGCGAAAATTGTGATGGTCTCTCAACCATTCCTTATTTTCAAACTCCCATATCTCGCGAACGGATTGACGAACTCGATTATTTCCTGTTGCATCTGAAAGTAGAAAGTCGACCGATTACAATGGTGTGTGTACTTTTCCCCTAGGTCATTCCAGTTATTCGTTTCTAGCATCTGAATTGCGAGAATTTAGATGGTTTCTCAACCATTCCTTAATTTCAAACGCCCATATCTCGCGAACGGATTGACGAACTCGAGAAATTCCTGTTGCATCTGAATGTAGAAACTCGCCAGATTACAAAGATATGTGCATTTTTGCCCTAGGCCATTGTAGTTATTGGTTTCGAGTATCAGACCTTCGAAAATTTTGATGGTTTCTCAAGCATTCCTTAAATTCAAACTCCCATATCTCGCGAACGGATTGACGAGCTCGAGAAATTCCTGTTGCATCTGAAAGTAGAAAGTCGACCGATTACAATGGTGTGTGTACTTTTCCCCTAGGTCATTCCAGTTATTCGTTTCTAGCATCTGAATTGCGAGAATTTTGATGGTTTCTCAACCATTCCTTAACTTCAAACGCCCATATCTCGCGAACGGATTGACGAACTCGAGAAATTCCTGTTGCATCTGAAAGTAGAAACTCGCCCGATTACAAAGATATGTGTATTTTTGCCCTAGGCCATTGTAGTTATTGGTTTCGAGTATCAGACCTTCGAAAATTTTGATGGTTTGTCAAGCATTCCTTAACTTCAAACTCCCATATCTCGCGAACGGATTGACGAGCTCGAGAAATTCCTGTTGCATCTGAAAGTAGAAAGTCGACCGATTACAATGGTGTGTGTACTTTTCCCCTAGGTCATTCCAGTTATTCGTTTCTAGCATCTGAATTGCGAGAATTTTGATGGTTTCTCAACCGTTCCTTAATTTCAAACTCCCATATCTCGCGAACGGATTGACGAGCTCGAGAAATTCCTGTTGCATCTGAATATAGAAACTCGCCCGATTACAAAGGTATGTGCATTTTTCCCCTAGGCCTTTGTAGTTATTGGTTTCGAGTATCAGACTTGCGAAAATTTTGATGGTTCCTCAAGCATTCCTTAACTCCAAACTCCCATATCTCGGGAACGGTTTGACGAACACGAGAAATTCCGGTTGCATCTGAAAGTAGAAACTCGACCGATTACAATGGTGTGTGTATTTTTCCCCTAAGCCTTTGTAGTTATTGGTTTCGAGTATCAGACTTGCGAAAATTTTGATGGTTTCTCAACCGTTCCTTAATTTCAAACTCCCATATCTCGCGAACGGATTGACGAGCTCGAGAAATTCCTGTTGCATCTGAATGTAGAAACTCGCCCGATTACAAAGGTATGTTCATTTTTCCCCTAGGCCTTTGTAGTTATTGGTTTCGAGTATCAGGCTTGCGAAAATTTTGATGGTTTCTCAAGCATTCCTTAACTTCAAAATCCCATATCTCGCGAACGGATTGACGAGCTCGAGAAATTCCTGTTGCATCTGAAAGTAGAAACTCGCCCGATTACAAAGGTATGTGTATTTTTCCCCTAGGCCTTTGTAGTTATTGGTTTCGAGTATCAGACTTGCGAAAATTTTGATGGTTTCTCAAGCATTCCTTAACTCCAAACTCCCATATCTCGGGAACGGATTGACGAACACGAGAAATTCCGGTTGCATCTGAAAGTAGAAACTCGCCCGATTACAAAGGTATGTGTATTTTTCCCCTAGGCCATAGTAGTTATTGGTTTCGAGTATCAGAATTGCGAAAATTGTGATGGTCTCTCAACCATTCCTTATTTTCAAACTCCCATATCTCGCGAACGGATTGACGAACTCGATTATTTCCTGTTGCATCTGAAAGTAGAAAGTCGACCGATTACAATGGTGTGTGTACTTTTCCCCTAGGTCATTCCAGTTATTCGTTTCTAGCATCTGAATTGCGAGAATTTAGATGGTTTCTCAACCATTCCTTAATTTCAAACGCCCATATCTCGCGAACGGATTGACGAACTCGAGAAATTCCTGTTGCATCTGAATGTAGAAACTCGCCAGATTACAAAGATATGTGCATTTTTGCCCTAGGCCATTGTAGTTATTGGTTTCGAGTATCAGACCTTCGAAAATTTTGATGGTTTCTCAAGCATTCCTTAAATTCAAACTCCCATATCTCGCGAACGGATTGACGAGCTCGAGAAATTCCTGTTGCATCTGAAAGTAGAAAGTCGACCGATTACAATGGTGTGTGTACTTTTCCCCTAGGTCATTCCAGTTATTCGTTTCTAGCATCTGAATTGCGAGAATTTTGATGGTTTCTCAACCATTCCTTAACTTCAAACGCCCATATCTCGCGAACGGATTGACGAACTCGAGAAATTCCTGTTGCATCTGAAAGTAGAAACTCGCCCGATTACAAAGATATGTGTATTTTTGCCCTAGGCCATTGTAGTTATTGGTTTCGAGTATCAGACCTTCGAAAATTTTGATGGTTTGTCAAGCATTCCTTAACTTCAAACTCCCATATCTCGCGAACGGATTGACGAGCTCGAGAAATTCCTGTTGCATCTGAAAGTAGAAAGTCGACCGATTACAATGGTGTGTGTACTTTTCCCCTAGGTCATTCCAGTTATTCGTTTCTAGCATCTGAATTGCGAGAATTTTGATGGTTTCTCAACCGTTCCTTAATTTCAAACTCCCATATCTCGCGAACGGATTGACGAGCTCGAGAAATTCCTGTTGCATCTGAATATAGAAACTCGCCCGATTACAAAGGTATGTGCATTTTTCCCCTAGGCCTTTGTAGTTATTGGTTTCGAGTATCAGACTTGCGAAAATTTTGATGGTTCCTCAAGCATTCCTTAACTCCAAACTCCCATATCTCGGGAACGGTTTGACGAACACGAGAAATTCCGGTTGCATCTGAAAGTAGAAACTCGACCGATTACAATGGTGTGTGTATTTTTCCCCTAAGCCTTTGTAGTTATTGGTTTCGAGTATCAGACTTGCGAAAATTTTGATGGTTTCTCAACCGTTCCTTAATTTCAAACTCCCATATCTCGCGAACGGATTGACGAGCTCGAGAAATTCCTGTTGCATCTGAATGTAGAAACTCGCCCGATTACAAAGGTATGTTCATTTTTCCCCTAGGCCTTTGTAGTTATTGGTTTCGAGTATCAGGCTTGCGAAAATTTTGATGGTTTCTCAAGCATTCCTTAACTTCAAAATCCCATATCTCGCGAACGGATTGACGAGCTCGAGAAATTCCTGTTGCATCTGAAAGTAGAAACTCGCCCGATTACAAAGGTATGTGTATTTTTCCCCTAGGCCTTTGTAGTTATTGGTTTCGAGTATCAGACTTGCGAAAATTTTGATGGTTTCTCAAGCATTCCTTAACTCCAAACTCCCATATCTCGGGAACGGATTGACGAACACGAGAAATTCCGGTTGCATCTGAAAGTAGAAACTCGCCCGATTACAAAGGTATGTGTATTTTTCCCCTAGGCCATAGTAGTTATTGGTTTCGAGTATCAGAATTGCGAAAATTGTGATGGTCTCTCAACCATTCCTTATTTTCAAACTCCCATATCTCGCGAACGGATTGACGAACTCGATTATTTCCTGTTGCATCTGAAAGTAGAAAGTCGACCGATTACAATGGTGTGTGTACTTTTCCCCTAGGTCATTCCAGTTATTCGTTTCTAGCATCTGAATTGCGAGAATTTAGATGGTTTCTCAACCATTCCTTAATTTCAAACGCCCATATCTCGCGAACGGATTGACGAACTCGAGAAATTCCTGTTGCATCTGAATGTAGAAACTCGCCAGATTACAAAGATATGTGCATTTTTGCCCTAGGCCATTGTAGTTATTGGTTTCGAGTATCAGACCTTCGAAAATTTTGATGGTTTCTCAAGCATTCCTTAAATTCAAACTCCCATATCTCGCGAACGGATTGACGAGCTCGAGAAATTCCTGTTGCATCTGAAAGTAGAAAGTCGACCGATTACAATGGTGTGTGTACTTTTCCCCTAGGTCATTCCAGTTATTCGTTTCTAGCATCTGAATTGCGAGAATTTTGATGGTTTCTCAACCATTCCTTAACTTCAAACACCCATATCTCGCGAACGGATTGACGAACTCGAGAAATTCCTGTTGCATCTGAAAGTAGAAACTCGCCCGATTACAAAGATATGTGTATTTTTGCCCTAGGCCATTGTAGTTATTGGTTTCGAGTATCAGACCTTCGAAAATTTTGATGGTTTGTCAAGCATTCCTTAACTTCAAACTCCCATATCTCGCGAACGGATTGACGAGCTCGAGAAATTCCTGTTGCATCTGAAAGTAGAAAGTCGACCGATTACAATGGTGTGTGTACTTTTCCCCTAGGTCATTCCAGTTATTCGTTTCTAGCATCTGAATTGCGAGAATTTTGATGGTTTCTCAACCGTTCCTTAATTTCAAACTCCCATATCTCGCGAACGGACTGACGAGCTCGAGAAATTCCTGTTGCATCTGAATATAGAAACTCGCCCGATTACAAAGGTATGTGCATTTTTCCCCTAGGCCTTTGTAGTTATTGGTTTCGAGTATCAGACTTGCGAAAATTTTGATGGTTTCTCAAGCATTCCTTAACTCCAAACTCCCATATCTCGGGAACGGTTTGACGAACACGAGAAATTCCGGTTGCATCTGAAAGTAGAAACTCGACCGATTACAATGGTGTGTGTATTTTTCCCCTAAGCCTTTGTAGTTATTGGTTTCGAGTATCAGACTTGCGAAAATTTTGATGGTTTCTCAACCGTTCCGTAATTTCAAACTCCCATATCTCGCGAACGGATTGGCGAGCTCGAGAAATTCCTGTTGCATCTGAATGTAGAAACTCGCCCGATTACAAAGGTATGTTCATTTTTCCCCTAGGCCTTTGTAGTTATTGGTTTCGAGTATCAGGCTTGCGAAAATTTTGATGGTTTCTCAAGCATTCCTTAACTTCAAACTCCCATATCTCGCGAACGGATTGACGAACTGAATTATTTCCTGTTGCATCTGAAAGTAGAAACTCGACCGATTACAATGGTGTGTGTACTTTTCCCCTAGGTCATTCCAGTTATTCGTTTCTAGCATCAGAATTGCGAAAATTTTGATGGTTTCTCAACCAATCCTTATCTTCAAACTCCCATATCTCGCGAACGGATTGACGAACTCGAGAAATTCCTGTTGCATCTGAAAGTAGAAACTCGCCCGATTTCAAATGTGTGTTTTTTTTCCCCTAGGCCATAGTAGTTATTGGTTTCGAGTATCAGACTTGCGAAAATTGTAATGGTTTCTCAACCATTCCTTAACTTCAATCTCCCATATCTCGCGAACGGATTGACGAACACGAGAAATTCCGGTAGCATCTGGAAGAAGAAACTCTCCCGATTACAACGGTATGTGTATTTTTCCCCTAAGCCTTTGTAGTTATTGGTTTCGAGTATCAGACTTGCGAAAATTTTGATGGTTTCTCAACCGTTCCTTAATTTCAAACTCCCATATCTCGCGAACGGATTGACGAACTCAATTATTTCCTGCTGCATCTGAAAGTAGAAACTCGACCGATTACAATGGTGTGTCTACTTTTCCCCTAGATCATTCCAGTTATTCGTTTTTAGCATCAGAATTGCGAAAATTTTGATGGTTTCTCAACCATTCCTTATCTTCAAACTCCCATATCTCGCGAACGGATTGATGAACTCGAGAAATTCCGGTTGCATCTGGAAGTAGAAACTCGCCCGATTACAATGGTATGTGTACTTTTCCCCTAGGCCTTTCCAGTTATTAGTTTCGAGTATCAGACTTGCGAAAATTTTGATGGTTTCCCAACCATTCCTTAACTTCAAACTCCCATATCTCGCGAACAGATTGACGAAAACGAGAAATTCCGGTTACATCTGGAAGAAGAAACTCTCCCGATTACAAAGGTATGTGTATTTTTCCCCTAGGCCTTTGTAGTTATTGGTTTCGAGTATCAGACTTGCGAAAATTTTGATGGTTTCTCAAGCATTCCTTAACTTCAAACTCCCATATCTCGCGAACGGATTGACGAACTGAATTATTTCCTGTTGCATCTGAAAGTAGAAACTCGACCGATTACAATGGTGTGTGTATTTTTCCCCTAAGCCTTTGTAGTTATTGGTTTCGGGTATCAGACTTGCGACAATTTTGATGGTTTCTCAACCGTTCCTTAATTTCAAACTCCCATATCTCGCGAACGGATTGACGAGCTCGAGAAATTCCTGTTGCATCTGAATGTAGAAACTCGCCCGATTACAAAGGTATGTGCATTTTTCCCCTAGGCCTTTGTAGTTATTGGTTTCGAGTATCAGACTTGCGAAAATTTTGATGGTTTCTCAAGCATTCCTTAACTCCAAACTCCCATATCTCGGGAACGGATTGACGAACACGAGAAATTCCGGTTGCATCTGAAAGTAGAAACTCGCCCGATTACAAAGGTATGTGTATTTTTCCCCTAGGCCATAGTAGTTATTGGTTTCGAGTATCAGACTTGCGAAAATTTTGATGGTTTCTCAACCATTCCTTATTTTCAAACTCCCATATCTCGCGAACGGATTGACGAACTCGATTATTTCCTGTTGCATCTGAAAGTAGAAAGTCGACCGATTACAATGGTGTGTGTACTTTTCCCCTAGGTCATTCCAGTTATTCGTTTCTAGCATCTGAATTGCGAGAATTTAGATGGTTTCTCAACCATTCCTTAATTTCAAACGCCCATATCTCGCGAACGGATGACGAACTCGAGAAATTCCTGTTGCATCTGAATGTAGAAACTCGCCAGATTACAAAGATATGTGCATTTTTGCCCTAGGCCATTGTAGTTATTGGTTTCGAGTATCAGACCTTCGAAAATTTTGATGGTTTCTCAAGCATTCCTTAAATTCAAACTCCCATATCTCGCGAACGGATTGACGAGCTCGAGAAATTCCTGTTGCATCTGAAAGTAGAAAGTCGACCGATTACAATGGTGTGTGTACTTTTCCCCTAGGTCATTCCAGTTATTCGTTTCTAGCATCTGAATTGCGAGAATTTTGATGGTTTCTCAACCATTCCTTAACTTCAAACACCCATATCTCGCGAACGGATTGACGAACTCGAGAAATTCCTGTTGCATCTGAAAGTAGAAACTCGCCCGATTACAAAGATATGTGTATTTTTGCCCTAGGCCATTGTAGTTATTGGTTTCGAGTATCAGACCTTCGAAAATTTTGATGGTTTGTCAAGCATTCCTTAACTTCAAACTCCCATATCTCGCGAACGGATTGACGAGCTCGAGAAATTCCTGTTGCATCTGAAAGTAGAAAGTCGACCGATTACAATGGTGTGTGTACTTTTCCCCTAGGTCATTCCAGTTATTCGTTTCTAGCATCTGAATTGCGAGAATTTTGATGGTTTCTCAACCGTTCCTTAATTTCAAACTCCCATATCTCGCGAACGGATTGACGAGCTCGAGAAATTCCTGTTGCATCTGAATATAGAAACTCGCCCGATTACAAAGGTATGTGCATTTTTCCCCTAGGCCTTTGTAGTTATTGGTTTCGAGTATCAGACTTGCGAAAATTTTGATGGTTCCTCAAGCATTCCTTAACTCCAAACTCCCATATCTCGGGAACGGTTTGACGAACACGAGAAATTCCGGTTGCATCTGAAAGTAGAAACTCGACCGATTACAATGGTGTGTGTATTTTTCCCCTAAGCCTTTGTAGTTATTGGTTTCGAGTATCAGACTTGCGAAAATTTTGATGGTTTCTCAACCGTTCCTTAATTTCAAACTCCCATATCTCGCGAACGGATTGACGAGCTCGAGAAATTCCTGTTGCATCTGA